>NW_027187369.1:17190622-17242285 GCF_028583685.1 Petaurus breviceps papuanus
TCAACCTCTCTGTTTTATCACCATTAGACTATTGCTATAGAAAATCATTCAAGGTCTGGAAGTGCTGTTTTTACTTTGTCCCTACCTCTTTTTGATGTTTATCTTGATATTGTGGGTCTTTTATTTTTCCAAGTTAGTTTCATTGTCATTTCATTGAGTCCTGCAAAGTATCCCTGTGATATTTTGATTGTATAATATTATAACTGTAAATTAATTTTGGTATTATTATTTATATTTTATTATATTGGAACAGCACATTCATGAGCCCTGAATATTCCTCCAACTATTGAAGTTGTTCTTTATTTCTTTGAAGAATACTTTGGAATTGAACTTGTAGAAGTATCTCATGTGCTTTGGTAGATAGAACCTCGGCTATTCTATGTATTTTGTTATTACTTTGAATGAGATTTCATTCCCTATTACTCCCTCGTAAATTTTGTTATTATAGACCTGCTGTTGTTTTTTGACATTTTATTTTTAGGCTGCAGCTTTTCCAAAGCTATTAATTGTCTCAATTCCATAGGATTTTCTAGGTGAACTGTGATATCATTAGCATATAGGGATAGTTCTATTTCCGCTTTCCTATCTTTACATTTTTAATTTCTTTCTATTGTCTTACTCCTTTTGCTAGCATTTCTAGAACTATATCAAATAGTAGTGTTGAAATTATGCATCTTTACTGTATTCCTGTATTTATAAGGAAAGCTTCTAGAATATGACCATTGTGTAGTATACTTGCTTTTAATTTTAATTAAACATTTTTAAAATTAAAAATGTCCCTCTATGCCTATACTTGGTAAGGTTATTAGCATTAATAGTTGTTATATTTTGTCAAATGCTTTTTCTGCACTTTTAAAGATGTTATTGTGGTTTGGAGTGGGTTTTTAAAGTATGGTTCATTAAGTTCTAATGTTGAACTATTGATGTATCCCTGGTATGAATCCAACTCAGTCATGATAAATAGCTTATTGGATGAATTGCTATAGCTTCCATTAGGTTTTAAAACTATATTTGTCTGAAAGAAGCAATATGGAAGGTATTTTTTCAGTCTGTGAGAATAATTTTATAGTTCTTATAATAATTATCCTTTAAAAATTTACTAGAATACAGCTGTTAATTCATCAGGACTGGGAAGTTTTATCTTTGATAGACTCTTTATGACTAATTCTATTTCTGTATCTTGAGATCTCATTATTCAAGATTTTTCATCTTCCCTTATTCTGGGTCTTTAATGTTTTTGAAGATATTCTTCCATTCATTTGGTGTTTGGGGGTTTTGCTATAGCATATAACTGTACATGATAGGTTTTGCTGGTTTTTTGTTGTGATTTCACCTTGTTCATTTGCAATTTTCTTAATTTGATTTTTTCCATTTTATAATTAAATTGTCTAATGATTTATCAATTTTATTAGTTTTTAAAAAAGAATCATATTTGTTTTATTATTTCTGTAGACTTTTTGGATTATAGATTTATTTCTCCTCTAATTTTAATATCTCCTTTTTGTTTATTTCTGTGCTTATTGGCTTTCTAAAATTTTTTTTATAAAAAAAATTCTAGAACTGCTTTAACTAAATTTCCCAGAAATTTTGATATGTTGTTTAATCATTGTGATTTTCTTCTATATAATTATTTAGTTCTGTGATTTCATTTTTGACCCACATTATTTGAGATTTAATTATTAAGTCTTCATTTGAGTGTGTGGTTTTTTTTGTCCTCCCTCAATAGATTACTATTTTTATTTTATTACAAGTATGTAATGGATGTGTTTATTACTTCTGCCTTTTTCTATTTCTTTGTAATATCACTGTACCCTTATACATGTTTAATTTTTGCAAAAGTTACATGTGGTTCTGAGAAGTATGTATATTTTTATCTGACTTTTTAAGAACATCATGAATCTTTTAGCTCTAGTTTCTCTAGCACCTTGTTCAGTTTCATGAAACACTGATTTATCTGTAGGTGAAATATTGGGAGCTTTAGACCTTCATGTTTCAGGTCTCTTTCTCCACCATCACTTCTACCTGCTTTCTGCTTTTACCTTTTCTCCTCATAAGCATTTAGAGAGATTTCTTAATGATTTCTGCTGTTATTTTGTTGTTGTCCTTGGTTGCTCTATTTTTTTCCCTTTTGGGTATGTCTGTTGTTTGAGGTGTTTGAAAAGTAAACAATCTTTTCATTTTTAGTTTTCTCTCTAAAATTTTTCTGAATGTCTCAACATATATCTTTCTTTTAAAAATTAATAGCTATGATCACATTTGTAGAGTTCATCACCTTGGGTTGCAGCTTGAACTCCTTTGCTCTTTAGAACATATCTCATTCTCTTCTGCACTTTTTGGCAGTCACAGAATAGTCTTGTGTTATTCTAATATTCTTTTCTTTATATTTGAAAGTCTGTCTTCTGGTCACTTACAGTTCTGAGAAGTTCTTTTTTGGTTGTTGTATTTTTCCTGCATCATGATATTCTTTTTATTTGCCATGTTCTTTTGGGAGACCTTTAATCCTCAAACTGTTTCCATGCATCTTGTCTCAGAAATCAAAATGTTTTACTTTTGTGGTAATGCTGTAATGGTTTTGCTTCTCTTCTTACAAATTCTCCTTCATTTCTTTATCATTAGTCCTTTCTTTTGTTTCTTTGGGGAGACTTGCCACTGTGAATTAAAGTTTTTCTCGTCTGCCATTTATTTTTATAGGTCATAGATTCTTCTTTTATCATTGTTTTTTATTTTTTAAACCATTCAGAAATATCCTGGTTCTGCACTCTTGAAAATTCACAGGGTCTTGTGCCTTATCAGGTATTGATACTTCTTTTGTATTGTGATACTTATTCAACTATGTTTGGACTTGCTTAGCTGATCTGGAGGTCACATTCCCTTTTGTTACTAATATCAATACTGGTTTTTCTGCTTATGTTTAGGGTCTTTAACATAGTTTTATTCCTCCTGAGATCTCTGGTAACTTCAGTATATTTCTTTTGTTTTTATTGTTGTTCAGTCATTTTCAGTTGTGTCCTACTCTTTCGGACTCCATTTGGGGTGTTCTTGGCAAAGATATTGGAGTAGTTTGCGTGTCCTTCTCCAGCTCATTTTATAGATGAAAAAACTGAGGAAAACATGGTTAAGTGACTTTCCCATGGTCACACAACTTGTCTGGGTATTTGAATTCGTGAAGATCAGTTTTGCTGATTCTAGGTCTTGGACTTGATCCATTTCACCACCTAGCTGCTCCTTTTTCTTCATATTCCCCTATTACTCCTTCCCCTTTGAGTGTGTTTTACCTGAAGACCAGACTTCAAAGTTATCTCAGCCTCTTCCTCTGCCAGGCAGTTCGTGTTTCTTTGGCCTTGCTCTATGTCCCTCATAACTTCTGGAGTGTATAGAGCTACTCCCAGGTGGATTCTGTTCTTTTCGCTCAGATGTAGTGGAGTGCCAACTAGATGTCTCTTCCTACTTTGTTCTGTTCCTCAGTTCTGTGGCAGAGCATTGTGGTAGCACAGAACATAGCCATGCTACAGTACCAGTCCAGTCAAGCTTTTACCTTTTGGCTTTTTGTGGCTTTGGGAAAAGGAAGCTGGATGGGAAGTTAATGGGTCATTTCTGGTGAAACACCATGGACTGGCTAGTGCAGTTTTATCAGAGTGTGCTAAGTCATATTGGGGGGAGCCATCCTTAAAGTGATCATATTAGGGATTAGCCTTCTCTACTTTTAGTTTATAAGTTTTAGTTTTCTTTAACCTCATTAGAGTTTTTAGTGTCCTAGACCATTGAAACAGCTTAAAAGTTTTTATCTCTTATAAATAATTACTACTTTGGAGAGGTTCAAGATTTCATGAAGATTGGAGAAAATAAACCAGTCCTCTATCTTGTTCATCATTTGACCCAGATGAGAGTATTGTTAATAACAGAAATAGCAAAATTTCAAGGAGGGACAGATTTCAGGTGTTGGGTTCTTTTTTGTATTCCTTGAATTTGATGTTCTGATGATGCACCCAATGTAGAAGTATCCAACATAAATATGGAAATGCAGAACTGGGGTATGGGGGTGGAGATATAGACTTCTAAGTCTCATGCATAGAGGTCATGGGAGTAAATGATATCATCAAAAGAGATAATATACTGAGAGAGGTAAGAACAAGACCATTGAGAAATATCAATATATAAAGTGTGTGAGGAGGAAAAAGAATTAGTATAGTGGACTGAACAAAAAACATCATAGAGGAGAGAGGAGAAAGTATCAGGAAGTGGGAGTGGGTGACCAGTGTCATATTTCAAAAGATCTTGGCAGATTTGCTAAAGGGCTTTTTTGATAATTAGTAGTGGTAGTATAGTGGAAGACATAGAAGCTGTATGGACAGGGCAGCTGTTGAATAACTTAGTAAGTGAAAGCAATGAGTGGAGACCACTCTCAGTACACATTAGGGGTTCTTAATCTGCCCAAGGTATGTAGATTTGAGGTGGATCTGTGAATGTGGATGGGAAAAAATGCATTTTTATTTTCACTAACCTTTGGTTTCCTTTGTAAATCCTATGTGATTCATTTTGTTAATTAAAAACCTTTTATTTTCCTGAGAAGTCCGTTGGCTTGTCCAGACTGCCAAAGTTATCTTGGACCCCAAGAAGGCCAAGCATTCCTTTCTGCTCTAGATATTTCATGGTAGATGTATGTAGAATGCTAGTTTCAGGGGGTAGAATAATTAAGGACACATCATTTGTCTTTGTTTCTTAAGATGCTTAGGGAGACTTGAACATGTTTATCATCAGAGAGGGAAGTTCAGTCGAGAGAGAGAGAGTTATTGAAGATTTAAAAGAGTAATTAATAAATGGAGCAAATAAAATGGAGTGGATTAGGGTGAAGTCTTCCTTAATAATAGCTCATTTATCCAGTATTCCTGGGTCTCTTGTTTACTTTGTGATCTGTTTTCTTGCTATTGTATTTTGTTTGCAGGGGCATGTCTAGGTATGCAGTTGGTGTGACTCTTGGGTGCAACCCTTAAGGAATTTCAATTCCATTAAGTTATGAGTTTCGAAGTGATCTGTCTGGTGGTTGAACTGCCTTTTAGATGCCCCTAGACATAGTTTCTTCAGTTCTTTATCCCTTAGTCTTCTGAAAAAAAAACCCTGAATGATCTTGTCCTCAGCCCAATAGAGAATAATTCCTTAGCTTATAGTAGCACTGCAACCTGATTCTGAGGGCTTACACACTTTGATAGGAAGGTTCCCACCCTTGCATGAATTGAACTAGGTCCATGAATGGAAGAAAACTGTTGGTGGGGGAAGGGAGGAAAGGAGAAGCATGTACGCTGCTTTGATCAAATAAGTATGGAGTATGCAAATCCTCTGTCTCATGCAGCTTATTGTTGAAGTAATATTTGACTCCTGCCAGGTAGAAATGAAATTTGATGAAAATGCCTGAGTGACAAGCCCTATAACATTTGATAAAATTGGAGTAACAATGTCTGGAAGACTCTTGCCAAGAGTTGAAAGAGTATAAATTAGGTAGAATCTGGGATAAAATAATTGCCTTAGATTATCTTTGATTTGAAGCAATTTGAAAACCCATTTGATTAATACTCTGATATTTTCACCCCATCAATATGGATTCCCCTTCCTTTGGTACAAAATTAACCCCTTCTTCTATATTTTCTCATTCTGTAGGATCCTCTACAGGGGAACTACCCAACATTCTTTAAGCCTTCCTTCCAGTTCCTATAACATTTTTTCAATGCCAGCATAGAATCTAGGCTGTCCCCTCTGTTCTTTGGCTTGCCATTTGAGTGACCCCCAGATTGTCATATTATCTATGTCCATGATAATGCATTTTAGATCGGTTTTTAAATACATATTATCAATAAGGTGATGATGTTGTTTTAAACTTATATGTCTTTCATATTAATAGAGGGGAAATCATAATAAGAATTTTCTACATTTATCTAGCATTTTAAGGTTTGCAAAGTGCATTATACATAATACCCTTGTGAGGTATGTTGTAAAGGCATCATTTCCTCACTTTTATAAATGAAAAACTGAGGGTCAGATAGGTGAGATGATTTTCCCATCATCACTCAGTCAATAAGTATCAGAGGCAGGATCTGAACATAGATCTTTTGACTCCAAGGCTAAAGGGAAATGGCAGGCACCATTAGATAACATAGGTTTGTAAATCCATAAGCGGCAAGAGAAAGGCAAATTCTCTATGAAAATCTGTATGTATATCAAAAGGGAACAAACTATTCCTTCCTCCTTTATTTTCTTTTTATCTTTCTGATTTTTCCTTGAGTTTAATCTTAGAGATGTTTAAATAATTCTGATACTTGAGTGGTTTATCTAGTGATAGTTAAGTCTCAGTAATATGAAGATGATTCCTAAGAAGTAAGATGTTAGGGCATCTAGGTGGTACAGTGAATAGAGCACCAGTCCTCGAGTCAGGAGGACCTGAGTTCCAATCTGGCCTCAGACATTGAACACAAAAACTAGTCATGTGACCTTGGGCAAGTCACTTAAACCTAATTGCCTTGCCTTTCCGCCTCTAAAAAAAAAGAAGTAAGATGTTATTCAAAGCTAGTGGGTAAAGATTTATGAAGCACACATGATTATGTGCTAAGAACTGAGGATACAAAAAAGGACAGAAGAGGGGTGGCTAGGTGGCACAGTCAATAGAGCATTGGCCCTGGAGTCCGGAGGACCTGAGTTCAAATCCAGCCTCAGACACTTAACACTTACTAGCCATGTAACCTTGGGCAAGTCACTTAACCCCAAATTGCCCTGCTTTTCCCCTTCAAAAAGCAAAAAAAAGGACAAAAGATAGTTCTTGCCCTCAAGGAGCTCACAGTCTAATGGGATGATAACAAACAAGCAAATAAATTCAAACTAGGCATATACAAAATAAAAAAGAAATTAATAGAGGGAAGGCTATAGTATTAACACCAGTAAGGAAAAGCTTCCTGTAGAAGATAGGATTTTATTTGGGGAAGTCAGTAGTCAGACATGAGAAGGCAGAACATTCCAAGGCATGGGGGACAGCCAAAGCAAATGCTCAAGGGCCAGAAATGGAGTGGCTGGTTCTTGGAATAGCCAGGGGGCTAGTGTCACTGGATGGAAGAGTGAATGTTGCAGACAAAGCTGTAAGAAGACTGGAAAGGAAGGAAAATGCTAAGTTATGAAGAGCTTTCAATGCCAAACAGGATTTTGTATTTGATCTTAGAGGCAATAGGGAGCCACTGGAATTGAATGATTTGGGGGAAGGGAAGGGGCGATACGGTCAGACCTATGCTTTAGGAAAATCACTTTGTTGGCTGAATGGAGAATGGATTGCAATGCGGAGACTCTAGGCATGGAGGACTCACCAGCATCTATTGCAGTGATCTAAGCTTGAGGTGATAGGGACTTGCTTGCACCAGGGTGGTAGCTGTATCACATAACAGAAGGGGACGTGTTTGAGAGGTTGCAGAAATAAAATTGACAGGCCTTGGCAACAGACTGAATGTAAGGGGTAAGATATAGTGAGGAGTTGAGGATAATTTCTGGGTTTTGAGTCTTAGAGACAGGAGGATTTTGTCCTTTATAGTAGTAGGGTTAGGTTAAGAAGGGGGAGGGTTTCAGGGGAAAGATAATTCAATTTTGGAAATACTGAGTATAAGGCGTCTATTGGACATCTACTTCAAGATGTCTAACAGGTAGTTGGAGCTGTGAGATTGGAGGTCAACAAAGAAATTAAGGCAGGAAAGGTAGATTTAAGTCTCCTCCACAGATGGATGGTAATTAAATTCATGGGAGCTGATAAGATCACCAACTGAAGTGGTCTAGAAGGATAAAATAAGAGGGTTCAGGACAGAGCCTCCAAGCTACAGGTGGAGGGTGTGATCTGCTTGAATAACTAATATATCTGGCAAAGGAGACTGGGAAGGAATAGTCTAATAGGAGGACAACCAGGAGAGAATAGTGTAACCAAAACCTGAAGACAGGAAAGTATCAGCGAGAAGGTCATCAGCAGTATCAGAGACTGCAACGTTAGGAATGAAGATTGAGAGAAGTCCAGACCCAGCAGGTATCACTGTCTGGCAAGATTGGCTGCATAAAGGAAGGATTAGCCTCACCTTCAGAATAGGAGGTTTTGCACTTCCTCCTAAGCCAGATTTTTGTGTTTTCAGGGTCCCCACCTCTCTGGTTCTGGGGGTACATGTGTCTGAAGGAGTGAGGAAACCTCATGATCCGCTATTTACCAAAGCTGTTCCACTGGATCCCAGAATTTTCAGTCTGAATACCCAGTCATGCTACAAACATAATTAATGTTCTCTACTTCTCAGGGATATGGTGGGGTCAGATTTAGTTGTTCCTGCCTCAGGACAAGGCCTGTGAGTGTGCCACAGCTGTGAGGGGTGAGAGGGTAGTTTATAAGGTTGTTTATGTTCAATACATTTGGCTCTTAGATTCAGTTGGGAGAAGGTACATTGATTAGAAGCTCTGAGTATTGCGAGCTCTCTGATATTCCATAAATTTTCTAATTCATGCAATATTTTTATTCATTAGATTTGTCACATACAATCTTTTAGTCATATTACTACTCACTGATCCTCAAGTCTACTACATTTCAGACTTTCTTAGTGCCCCTCTGATCCCTGGAAATGACTGGGCAATGAAGACTCCACAGAATCGAGGGAAGCACCCCACACAGGGTACTCAGATAAGGCCCCCCTTCTGCAGAAAGTACTGCCTCTTCACTTTGAACCACTTGACCCTGCCCTGAAGAAATTGAGTTTATGATGAGTTCACTTTTTAAAAAAAAATGTTTTTTTTCTGGAAATGAAATGACCTTGGAAGGTGAATCCCCTTTTTTAGTTGAAACTTGTGCTAGGGACCTTTTTTACTATAAAAATAGCTGGTTCTTTTTCCAGTCAAATTAGTTTCTTTTTGCAAGGAGTATAAATAAAGACCATTGAAGAACTAGATCAGAGTGGGGAACCTGTGGCCTAGAGGCTGGCCACATGTGGCCCTCTAGGACCTCAGGTACAGCCTTTTGACTGAATCCAAACTTTGTAGAACAAAGCTCCTTAATAAAAGGATTTTTTTTTTCTGTAAAACTTGGACTCAGCCAAAGGTCTGCACCCAAGGACCTAGAAGGCCACATATGGCCTCAAGGCAACAGGTTCCCCACCCCTGGTCTAGATGATCAGATCATATCTTGCATTATATAGCTACCTCCTATTAGTTTTGAATGATTCATATATGGATTATTGTGGAATTTGATGGCGAAAATATTCTATTCTAGCCTGATATTTTCTCCTAAATGTTGCTCTGACATTTCACTGTGTATCTTTCATGGGGCTCTTCAGTGGAAATAGTAGCATTCTATATTCCAAATTACTAGCTGCCTAAGTTTATTAGGAATAACTCAAAACCTTTTCTTTCTTCATTTCTAAAATTAGGGGAAACTGGACTAGATGGCATCCAAGGGATTTTCTAGTTTGAAATCATGTGACTTCTGAATTTTTGAGTCTTAATTCATTAGCCTCTTAAGCCCAGGAAGATGATACTTTGGGCCTAAATGAATCAGTTGCTTATTTGAATGACAGGGCTACTTTAAGGCTGAGACAGAACTTTAGTCTAATTTCTAGTCATATCCTAAGCCAAGGGATCCCTGAACTGCCCATTCAAAGGCAGAATTTACCAGACTTCCTGTCAGGGGAAGGTCTTCAACAACCTGATTCCTGCTCCTTTGCTTTTCAAGCCTCATTTCCCATGATTCTCCTTTCTGAATATAGACTATGCTTCGACACTGTAAGCGTACCTCAGAGATATTTTGGTTTTGGTTCCAGACCACTGTAATAAAGTAACTGTCATGGTAAAGCAAGGCATACAAATTGTTTGGTTTCCCAGTGCATATAAAAGTTATGTTTACACTGTATTGTAGTCTATGAAGTGTGTAGTAGTATTATATCTAAAAAAAAGACAACATCTACACCTTCATTAAAAAATGCTTCATGGGGGTGGCTAGGTGGCACAGTGAATAGAGCACCGGCCCTGGAGTCAGGAGGACCTGAGTTCAAATCTGGATTCAGACACTTAACACTTACTAGCCGTGTGACCTTGGGCAAGTCACTTAACCCCAATTGCCCTGCCTTCCCCCTCCAAAATGCAAAAAAACAAAAAACATGATTCATGGCTAAAAAAAATGGTAACCATCATCTGGAGCCTTTAGCAAGTTGTAATTCTTTCTGTTGTTGAAGCATCTTGCTTCAGTGTTGATGACTGCTGACCAATCAGGATAGTGGTTGCTGAAGGTGTGTGTGGCTGTCACAGTTTCTTAAATTAAGACAACAGTGCAGTTTGCCAAATAGATTGGCTCTTCCTTTCACTTGAACACTTAGGGACCATTTTAGGGTTATTAATTGGCCTAATTTCAATATTGTTGTGTCTCAGGGAATAAAGAAACCCGAGGGGAGGAAGAGAGAGAGGGTCAGTGGAACAATCATATCCTAGCAAATATTTATCAATAAAGTTCACCACCAAACAGTTAGAATAATAACATCAAAGATCACTGATCATAGATCACCATAACAGATACGATAATAAAAAAGTTTGATATATTGGAAGAATTACTAAAATGTGACACAGAAACATGATGTGAGCACACGCTGTTGGGAAAATGGTGCTATTAGACTTGCTCGATGCAGCATTTCCACAAAGCCTCAGTTTGTAAAAAGAAAAAAAAATGCAATATCTGTGAAGTGCAATAATACAGAGCTCAATTGAACAAGGTAGGCCTCTATGTGGTTGCTTCTCTCTCTGTTTGTTTTTAAGTGCAGACCTTTAATTTCATTGATGTTGGGAAACTTCTATCATTAATGCAGATCAATAACTTATCTGTAATTTAGAATATTAGAAACATATTTCAGTTACTGAGACATTGAATGACTTACCTGTGCCCATGCAGCATGGACCTTCCTAAGGAACTCCATGACTATAACATATTCCACATATTTTAACCCTTCATGGACCGTACAGCAATTTACTTTCAGCCTGGCTTTTACTCTCTTCTCACGTTGCCCTTTTTTTTTTCTTTTTGGAGAGGGGAAGGCCGGCAATTGGGGTTAAGTGACTTGCGCAATGTCACACAGCTAGTAAGTGTTAAGTGTCTGAGGCCAGATTTGAACTCAGGTAGTGCTCATTCATTGCATCACCTAGATGCCCCTCAGATTGCCCTTTTCAAAACATGTTGTCCTTGGCTTAACAAATTGCTATCTGTGCGTGATCTCTGCCCTGAGACATTTTGGGAAAATGTATAGAAGAATGAGAAAACAGCCCCCTTAAAAGTGACTGTGGGCATGAAGAGAAGGCAATAATATCTGTCAAGAGTAAATAGCTGTAAACATCAAGTAGAGGGGCCTTTCTTCATTCCTCCCCCTTGATATAAGATGCCATTTTCTACATTTAAAAAATGTTCTCAGAATTTTAGACAACTTCATGCTTTTCTGTTACCTCTAGAAAGCATATTTAAAGTCATTCATAGTACATTGGTTTAGCTTTTGTTGGGGGAGGGAGGGCTATGTGATTATTACACAAGGGTCACTTAGTTGTCTTGGTTCGTTCTTGTCAAAGGCATATCTGTAAACACAGGAAGCTGCTTCCAAACGTTTAACAAGAGAAAATCGTGCAAGGTAACATGCCCCTAATAATTCTGTAATTTATGCCACGTACATTTTGCAGTATATTAAAATAGATCTTTTCACTTCTTTGCCATTCACTATTGTGATTTGGCTTTAATCATTTTTAAGTCTCATATTGATTTAGTATTCAGAATTACTACAAAGTAAATTTTAACTGTAAAAATGACCTTTTCAGTATCGTATAACTTCCTAAAATCTAGCCCCAGAGTTATTTAACCCCAGAGTGATTTAGCCTCATAAATTATAGTCTGCATCCTTAAATCAAAATGTATTAAATGCTGCCGTATTGTTTAGTAGCTCTGTAACAGCAAGCTCAATTCAAATTTACATAGATGTATTTTTTGAGGATAATGACCTAAATTAATAATTAATCTCTAACATTACTTCCTGAATCTGGTGCACATCAGGACTCTCTTGGTCTAGTCTTGTTGGAAGCTTGGTTTGCTGCAGTAGTGGTCCTTTATTACATCCATCTGATGTGAGATGTTCCAGTACTGTGATCTCATCAACCCCCTCCAGTGATGGAGATCGCACTCATTCTGGGCCTTTTCTACTCTCCTCCATAGACTCACCATGTTTTATATAAGTTCTTCACAGGGGGTGCACATAACATACTGAGCCTCTCTCACATTTTTAAAAAGAGAGATAAATCATCTTGTCTTTATGCTCAGAGATTCTGAAGCATTTTTTATCATTAACTCTCCCTAGTGGGCTAAGGTCATTCCTAATATCCTTCCCAAGACCTAATAATTTGTTCCTTATTACATTAGATCAGAAGTTCTTAACCTTTTTTTTAACTGATTGTTACATTTTTCAGCATGAGCATTTATGTATCAGCAAATGCTAAAAATGGGGCTTAATTTATTGTTTTTGTTAATTGTCTAGAGGCCCAGGCATAGGGAAGCTGCGGCCTTGAGGCCTCAAAGATGCAGGTTCCCCACCCCTGAACTTAGGTGATGTGCAAAATGTTAATTCATCTTAAACTTAAGTGTATTGTGCTTGTGTATGTGTATGTTTGTATGCTTACATGTGTTTGCATTTTTCCAGAAAACCCCTTGTTAAACATTAACCAGGACACCCATGCGTGAGTGCCTTTGGCAGTCTGGTGAATCCTATGCACCCCTTGTCAGAGTTATGCTTTTAAATTAGTAAAATTTTTTATATATATAATCACAAAGGAAACCAACTATATTCAATTACAGTTATCAGAATATTGGAAAAAGGTTCCTAATTACCAATTGAGAACTCCAATTTAAGCTAAACTTTAAGCCCAAATTAATTGACCTAATTTATTTGTCCAAAATTTGAATTTGTTGTTGTTCAACTCTAGTATAGACCATTAAGCACCACAACTAAGGCAACATGATAAAGTATAAAGAGCCCTGGACTTTGCCTCCAGAGATCAGAATTTAGATCTCAGTTCTGATAGTGAAGTGTAATCTTGGGCAGCTCACTTAGCTTTTCTGTGCCTTAGTTTCCACATATCTAAAATGGGGATGGTAATGCTTATGGTATGTTCTTCTCAGGGTGTTTGTGAAGAAATTATTTTATAATTCCTAAAGTGATATGTATATGAATTCTGTTCTTATCACTTTCATCACTGCCAGAATAGACCATTTGGACTTGGTTTTTAAAAATTAATTTATTTTAAACCTAGTTATAAAAAATCAGTATATTAAGTCAGTTCACCAGTAATATATTTATAACATTATTATTAAATGTATAACTAAGTACCTAATATATAAAAAAAGAATAAGGTAAAGCTTCTTGAAAGAAGTTTCACCTGAGCAAAGCCTTGAAAGAATCTAAAAATTTCAAGAGGTAGAGATGAGATGTTCAAGACTTCAGGTCTATGCAAAGGCAGAGTCAGGAAGTGGAACCCTGTGATCTAGGAACAGTAAGTAGGCCACTTTGACAGAAATATAAGGGTCATAAAAGAGAATCATGTAAAATAAGCCTATGACAAAAGATTTATAGATTGTGAAGTACAGTACTTTAAAATTTCAAGTGAGGGCTTATATCAGATCCTAGAAGTTATGGGGAGTCTCTGGTGTGTTAGGCTTCTTTTTTGGCACTGGGGAGGAGGAAATAGGAAAAATTTTAGGGGAAAAACAATTAGGAGCCATTTCAGTAATTTAGTCAAGAGGCATTGAGGAGGGGTGGCTAGGTGGCACAGTGAATAGAGCACCAGCCCTGGAGTCAGGAGGAACTGAGTTCAAATCTGGCCTCAGACACTTAACACTTACTAGCCATGTGACCTTGGGCAAGTCACTTAACCCCAATTGTCCTGCATCCCCCCCCAAAAAAAGAGGCATTGAGGACCCAAAATAGGATGGTGATCATGTGACTAGAAAGAGCAGGGTTAAGATTGGGCTAAGAAAATTGTGCTGCATGACCGTAATCAAGTATTATTGTAGTGTAAGAAATGATGAGTATGATGAATCCTGGGGAGCACAGAAAGATATATATGAACAGATGCAAAATGAAGTGAAGACAAGAAAAAAATATTCACAATAACTTCAACAAGGTAAACGAAAAGAGCAGCTGCACATAAAAAATCAAAAGTGAAAGTTGCAAAATTAAGAGCAAGCATGAGTTGAATGCAAAGGTATGAGAGGATACCCCCAATCCACTCCTTAGTGGAGGTGAGAATTCCATAGTTGGTACGAATTGCACATCTTTTCAGACTTTTCAGTGCATTCATGAGTTGTGTTGATTTTTAACTCTTTACTTTTAATCTTTAAAAATAGTTTATTATATTGCATGGCTCTCTTGGAGAGAGAGGGGAATGGATGCTTAGGATAACTCTGATTGTGAAAAACAGAAAACCTAAATAAAACTTTAAAAAAAAAGAAGGGGAAAGATATGAAAGATGTTGTAGAGTTAGAATCAACAAAACCTTATTGGAGGGAAAAGGATGAGTCAAGGGTAACCAAAGTTGTGGAACTGAATAACTTGGAAGACTAATGGTCCCACTTTTCGAAAAGTGTCAAGTTTAGCAGGGAAGATGGATTTTTTTGGAAGAATGTTGAATTTGAGATGCCAAGTTGTGAATAAATATGAATGTACTTCATAAATAAGAGGGCAGTGCAGTGGCTAGTAAATCTGGAGTCAGAAAGGCCTGAGTTCAGATCTGGCCTCAGATACTAGCTGGGTGACCCTGGGCAAGTCAGTTCACTCTGTTTGCCTCAGTTTCTTCATCTGTCAAATGATCTGGACAAGGAAATAGCAAACTACTTTAGTCTCTTTGCCAAGAAAACACTAAAATGGGCCATGAAGAATCAGACACAACTGAAATGACTGAATAATAACACTCAAACAAAAGTAGAAATAGCTACGTAAAAACCATAATCCTCATTATTTCATTTTTTCCAGGTATACATTGATTTTAATAATATAGTAATAAAACAACTCCCATGTTCTCTTGATACTTTTTTATTGCATGTAATTTTTTTTGGTGGTTGTAGCATAAGGATTGATATAGTTACAGCCATTATGTGTACCATTCTGATTGTGCTTTTCATTCTCTATCACTATTCTTAAATATTCCTTTATTTCTCTGTATTCTTAAGGTTTGTCCTTTCTTACGGTACTATAATTCTGTTAGTATACCAGTTAGTTGGATGTATCTTGTTTCCAGATTTTTGCTATTTTGAATAATGCTGTTATAAATGTTTTTGTAGACATTTTCCCCACTCCCCTCCCCTTTTAAATCATACTTCAGGATATATAGAAAACACAGCATGACTTCCCATTAAAGAAGCCCTCCGTTTGAATCTTAACCCTGACACTTTTAAGCCATGAGCCTCATTTGTCATAGAACTTGATTCAAAATTCTAGCTCTGCTATTTGTTGCCTGTGTGACCTTAGACAAGTTATTTGATCTTGCTGAATCTCATTTTGCTTTCTCTTTGCTTCCATGTCTTGCAGCTGCAGGGTCTATTGATCATTCCCTAAGTATCTTTACCATCTATTTCTGTTAACTGGTTCTTTCCTTTGTGTCTCTATGCATGTTCAGGTCTACCTGATCTTTAAAAAAAAACCCTTCTTCTGACCCTCTGGTGCCCTAAGACTGTCATGCTATATCCCCTTTCCTTTTCATTGGAAAAAAATCATGAGAAAAGTAAGTCTTACTTGCTCCCCCCATTTGTCAATTCTTTGTAGGCTCATTTTCTACCCTACCATTCTATAGAAACTGCTTTCTTTTGGAATACTAATAATTGCAGAGGCTAAATCTGATGGCCTTTTCCCTACTACTCACCTTTCTTCACCTTAAATATTCTTGACTACCCTCTAGTCTTGGACATTCGTTCCTCCCTTGTCTTTTATATCTTTCTCTCCTCTTCTTTCTGTCTAACCATTTCTTTTCAATCTACTTTGCTAAATTAGTGTAGGTTTTCCCCAGGCTTTGTCTTGCACTCTCTTCATCTGGATTCTCTCTCAGAGATCTTATCAGTTTCCAAGGGTTCAAGTATCTTCTCTTTGTTGTTATGTACCAACCCTAGTCTCTGTCTTTAACTAGACCCATGTCCTCAACTGCCTTAGTACTTTAGGCATTTCAAACACAAACATATCCAAGACAACCAGCCTCCCTTCCATGTAGCCTCTATTTCTGTTTAGCTCTTTATCAGCTGCTTTAATTTCCTCTACCTTGAACTCAGAGCTCAAGTTCCCATCTTGGGACTGTAGCCTCATCTTAGTGAGCATTCACTATGTTTTGCCTTGACCCAAGAGTACCATAGTTCCCTGGGAAGCTCAATGCCATACAAGCATGGCTCTACATGTTTGCTTTACAATTCTATCCAATCAAGACTACTATTCCTGGATAAGACAGGTCCCAGTGGCCCTATGAGTCCAGTCACCATCCCTGTATGTGTTGTCTTCCCTGGTTAGAATGTAGCTCTTTTGAAGGCAGGGACCATCCTGCTAGTTGATCTTTGCATACTCAATGCCTAGCACAAAGTACATAGTAAGCTCTTGATAGATGTTTTTCCTTCATTTCTCCTTCTAGTCACTCAGGTTCATAATGTCAGAGGCATCCTTGACCCTTGCTTCTCCCATAACAGCACCTATATGCTGACTGCATCTTTTTCATCTATTCCCTTCTCTCCACTCATGTCACTGTATATTTCAGGCCCTTATTACAATATAATTGGCTCCTAATCGGTCTCAGTGCTTCCAGATTCCCCTTCCTCTAGAACAAATAGGGTATTAAACTTGGTAATAAGGAAAACCTGGGTTTGAATCATGCCTAGTCTCCTTATTAGCTGAGTTACCTCAGGTAAACCGCTCAACCATTTTATGGGTCTCAGTTTCATTAACTGTAAAATTGGAATAATAATAGTACCTATAAAACCAGTTTATATAAACTGTCAGCTGTGTTTTTCCATCCTTCATACAAAAATATATGAAGATTCTATCTCTCCCTCTCCCTTCTTCCTACCTTCTTTTCCTCTTCTCTCACCCTCCCATTACCCTTTTCTTTCTCTGTATTTGCCTTTCCCTACTCATCCATTAGTGATAATTTGTGAGTAATTCCCTGTGTAGAAAATCCCTCTACCATTGAAGACCACAACTCATCAGTAATTTAACAGATAAATCTTAGAGAATGATTAAAAAAGAACACACACACACACACACACATACACATACACGATAAAGATGCATTACTGGTGGCTTTGTGAATTGCTGCTGCTGCTGCTAGCAATTACATAGCACCTGCTGTGTCCCAGGCAGTGTGAAATGCCTCACAGAAATCTCATTCAACAATCTCCTTACAACAACCCAAGGAGGTCGGTTATTATTAACCCCATTTTACATTTAAGCAAACTGAGGTGGACAGAAGCTAAGTGACTTACCTAGGGTCACAGTGCTACTAAGTGTATATATAATTAAGGAGTTGGGCTAGGTGGTTTCTAGATCTCTTCCCTATCTATATTCTCTGATCCTTTGATCATTCTAGTTATAACATCCTGTGATTTTCTATATATTTCAGAATACACATCCTAATCTCTACCACAGGTGCTCAATTCAGAGTTAGATCTTGGCTTTACTTCTTTATCTGTGATCTTAGGCCACTCTGTTTTTTTCTTTATGTACTGTTTTTCCTATTTGTAAAATAAGAACGTTGTATTAGATAAGAAGGGCCAAGGGCCCTTCCAACTCTAATTCTATGAGCATATAATCAGTCAGTCAGTAAGAATGTATTCAGTGCCTACTGTGTGCCACAATGGGTAGCTAAGGGGTACAGTAGGTAGAGTACCTGCCTGGAGTCAGGAAAACTTGAGTTCAAATCTGGCCTCGGACACTTACTAGCTGTGTGACCCTGGGCAAGTTGGTTTACCCTGTTTACCTCACTCTCCTCATCTGTAAAATGAGCTGCAAAAGTAAATGGCCAACCACTCCAGTATCTCTGCCAAGAAAACCCCAAATGGGGTCACAAAGAGTCTGACATGACTCAACAGCATGTGCCAGGTACTGTGTTAAGCAAAAATAAATAAATAAAAGGCAGTCCCTATTTCAAGAGGCTCACAGCAAAATGGGAGTCCACATACAAAGAATTGTGTACAAGCAAGCTAGATCCCAGATAAATTGGAGAAATCAACACGGGGAAGGCCCT
This sequence comes from Petaurus breviceps papuanus, assembly GCF_028583685.1. Classification (NCBI taxonomy): domain Eukaryota; kingdom Metazoa; phylum Chordata; class Mammalia; order Diprotodontia; family Petauridae; genus Petaurus; species Petaurus breviceps. The sequence goes on from NW_027187369.1 coordinate 17,208,902, forward strand.
GGATTTAGGATGGAATGACAATGGCTTCCTTTAAAAGGAAAAATTTTAGCAGGCACTTAAAGCCAGGGAAGCCAGGAGGCTAAGATGAGGAAAGACAGCTGACCTTCCTAGAAAGACAAGCCCAAACATTCTGGACATCGGAAGCCATTCTGCTTAGCAAAGATTGCCAGCTCCACTGAAACTGCATGATCTGTTTCAAGAAAGTTTATGTTGGAAGTCTGGACAGGTATATGATGCAGAGGACAAATATGGGGCTATTTCTGTCAGCTTATTTGTAACTTTCAAAAACACAAGCCCAGCCTGTAGCTGGAGTTTGGCTCAGAGATGTTTTTTCCCAAGCTGGTAAATCATTTTACCCATTTTTATGAGTTGTGTTCCTCCTCTGCTTCTTCTCTCTTTTGCAATTAAAGAAAAAGAAGTTTTGAAAGGTTGCCTTTTTAAAAGTGGCACATAGAACTCTTGGCATCTGGACTTGATTTATTTAACTAAACTCAGAGATTGTATTCTTTCTCTCTCTCTCTGTAATCCTTCTTAGCTTAATAAACCCATTTCCGATTGATATTAAGAGAAAATTAGTCCTAATTCTAAATGGTGCTTGAAAGAAATGCTACTGGCTTTCTTGGAAATGTTGTCTGTAGTTTTTATGATTTAATAGTTACCAAAATTAGCATATATTATGGGGAGCATGAAATTTAGGGATTCAAAATAATTTAATTCTAAGACTCATATGGATAGGAATTAAGGGTTAAGAAAGCTAAAATAATTTTAAATATTTTTTATTAATCCATCTATAGAAGGAATTCCTTTTTCCCCTTAAAGATAAGGCATTTGGTAGTTTTATTCTGAAGTGCCTGATTTTATTTCCCTGAAATGAGTAGAAAAGTATATTGTATTTCGGCTAAGCATACTAGTTCATGCTTTAGTTTTCTGTTCACTGATGATGTTTTCTGTGTTCCCAAGGTGAATATAATTACCTGATCTCATATAAGGAAAAAGCAAGTGAGCATTGCAGAGGCTGAACTAGAATAATTTTTCAAACAGAAAGCATGACAAAAGCGTTTTAGAATGTCTCTTTTGTCATCCATCCATGGTTATGGGATGTTAGCTCAAGTGTAGATAGTCCTGGGGCCACTTTTGATTCAATTCAGCAAACAACTCTGGAACATTGTTGTAACCAGCAGAACTACAACAAGGGCAGAGTGACCAGGGATGTGCTTCCAGGGTGCTGAAACGGAGGTCCCTAAAAGCACTTTCAGTCCATCAGCTTCATAGAAACAACTTGAGTCTGGCAGTTAGCAAAAATAATTTGTTTAAATAGGAACCAACCAGAGAGCAAAGGCCTCCTTTTTCACTAGCTTTATCTTAGATGGGTTCCTCTGTGTCTTTGACTTGCCTTTTGTTCTTCAAACCCCTAGCAGTGGCTTTTCCGGGTCCTCAGTGCCCATAGAACAGCTACAGTGAGATTGTTTTGTGCCCCTGTCCCAGGCACAAAACATTTCTAGTTATAATTCTGGTCTGAGTTCCTTTTCTAGTACTGTGAGGGGACAGATTTAAGTAAGACTTAGTTCTTATCTTCAAAGAGATTACCTGGTAGAATAAATAACTGAGTTTCAAGCTTCTTAAGGTTATCTGTGTATCTTCTGAAGCTCCTAGTATGATTTCTTGTTCTTGATGTGCAATTTGTATTTGACAACCTGAAGAAATTATCAATACTTGCAATACAGGTAGAAAACAGCATTTTGTAAGCATTTGCCAAAGAAGTTGTGTCTACAATATATTCTTAAGAGGGTTATAAGGAGAAAAGAAAGAAAATATTTAGCCTGATGGATGAAAGAAAGGGGAAACAATAGTGGAGCTGGGTCTTGAAAGATAGCTAATATTTCTATAGATGTAGAAGATGGGGGAAGTAAGAGTGTTGCCAAGAGAATCTGGGTTCCATATAGAAGGAAGAACATGAATAAAAACCTGAAGGGAGACAAGCACAACGTGTATTTGTGAAGTCCAAATTACCAGAGTGTAGTATATTAGTGGTAGATGAGGCTGGAAAGGTAGATTGATAGAGATGGTGAAAAGCCTTGAATGCCAGGCTAAGGTATTTTTACTTTTTAAAGTAGAAAATCAATCAACAAACAGTTTTTCAGTGCCTGTTATATAAAAGGCATTGTGGTGGTGCTGGAAATAAAATATAAAGAATAAGACATTTCCTACTCTCTGGGAGTATGTGCAGAATTTATTATATTGAATGTGGTTAAATACAACACACCTGTTAATATTTATATATTTTATATATAATATTATATATTATTTATACATATATACATATATAAACATGTTAATATACATGGTTAAATACAAGTTAGGAAGTAAAGGCAGCAGCAGTTTGGTGATGGGGTGGGGAGACTGCCTGTGCTGGTTGAGTTCTATCTTGAAGGAAAAGAGGGATTCTTAAAGAAAGAGAATAGGCTCAGTACATGGACAGTATGAAGACATAGAGACTGGAGATGGAATGGTTTGTATTAGAAACAAAGAAGGCTAATTTGGCAAAATGGTGGAATGTATACCATGAGACTGGAAAGATCATCCTGGCCAGAAATGCCTGAACTTCATATTTTAGTGTCTCTTTGATTTGGCTTGGTTATTCCTGGCAATGTTGCAGATAGCACCCATCCAAACCTCAATCTTTGTGTCTAGTATTCTCATTCTCCTATGAATCCTCTACAGGCTTTCCCTCCCAGCATATTAGGGGACTTGCCATGGCATGAAGGCTAGTGCAGCTCTCACAAGCTAACCATGAATGGTGATTCAGCTTCTTCACAGAATCTGTACAGATTTTTTGGCTCAATTTTGGTCTTGTTCTTTCCATGCAAAGTTAGTCTCTTAAATTTTGTTGGAAAACTTTGAGCTTTAGAAGTTATCAAAGTGGAGTAAATCACTGTCACTCTCCCATATTCACCTCCAAACAACCAGTTAACCATAAAATTGGCAACCCAGAACAGCTGAGCCAGCAGAAAGATGAGTAGAGTGGTCTTTTAGCCTGGGAGACTTGGAGGATCCGCAAGAAAGGTCCATCTCACTTGGGTAAAAGGGGATCACATTCTAGGACAGGAAGTGTCCCAGCAAGTCAAAAGCAAGCCCCACTTCAGCAAACTTGAGCTCCAGTCTGGTGAAGGCAAACACTAACAACAGAACCCCCAAGTGCCTTGTCATAGCCAGGGGAACCAGCAGACTCCAGCTTGTGCTTTGGCACAACCCCACTGGGCAGGTATCTAAGCACTTTGGTGTTGCACTGGGTGGGCATCCTGTGTCAACTGTACCCCTATGTGCCTCAGCACTACCGCAGGTGGGCAGGCATCCTCCAGTGGCAGGACTTCCATGTACTTCATGCAGCCCAGGGAAAACAGGCATCTTCCAGGGGCCAGACCTCCACATGCTTCAGTGTACACCTAGGGAAATGCAGAAAAACCTCACCAAGCCTCAGCACACACCAGACACCACCGCTAGGACCCCAGATCATCACCAGGTAAGCTGGCAGACCCTCACAGCCTCCAGCAGCACCAGACAATCCCTACCCTAATTTAGTACCAGGAATGAGGGTCCCCTGTGGGCCCCAGGGCAACATCAGTACAGCACCAGGTAAACAGCTAGGTCCTGCACAAGAAGTTGGAGACAGTGCCACTTCCACCCTGGGAGCAGAGCTTTAATTTAAAAGTAAGGAAAAAGACCAAAAAAAGGAGGGAGATGAGCGGAAAACAACAAAAAAAAAAGAATCTAACTATAGAAAGTTATCATGGAGATTGGGAAGATCAAGGCACAAAATCAGAAGAGGACAACAATGTCAAAACACCTTTGAGCAAACCCCCCCCCCAAAAAAAATGGGTAGTCATCTCAAACCTAGAAGTAACTCATGGAAGAGCTCAAAAAAGGAGCTTAAGAATCATATAAGAGAGATAGAAGAAAAATGGGGAAAAGAAATGAGAGTGATATGTGAGAATTATGTAATAAGACTCAACAGCTTGGAAAGCTCCCTAAAAACTAGAATTGGCCAAATGCAAAAGGAGATACAAAAATCACCAAAGAAAACAACTCCTTAAAGGGTACAACTGGCCAAATGGCAAAGAAAGTACAAAAGCTAATTGAGGAAAATAATACCCTAAAAGGTAGAATTGAGCAAGTGTAAGCTAATGACTCTATGAGACATCATTAATCAACCAGAAAAAAATTAAAAGAATGAAAGAATGGAAGAAAATGTAAAATGTATGATGGGAAAAACAACTGACCTGGAAAATAGATCTAGTAGAGACAATATCAGAATCAGTCTACCTGAAAGCCATAACCAAAAGGAGGACCTGAACAGCATCTTTCAAGAAATTATCAAGGAAAACTGCCCTGATATCCAGGATCACGATGGAAAAATAGGTATTGGAAGAATCCAATGATCACCTCAGGAAAGAGATCCAAAAACAAAAACCCCAAGGAATATTATAGCCAAATTTCAGAACTATCAGGTGAAGGAAAAATACTGCAAATGACCAGAAATAAACATTTCAAATATCAGGGAGTCACAGTCAGGATTGCATAGGGCTTAGCAGCTGCAACATTAAGGGATCAGAGGCATAGAAAAAGATATTCTGGAGGGCAAAGGAGCTAGAACTACAACCAAGAATCACTTACCAAACAGCAAAATTAAGCTTAATACATCAAGGGGAAAATGATCATTCAACAAAATATTATTTCAGGGCTCCATTAGAAGAAGGTCAAAGCTAAACCAAAACTTTAACCTCCTATATCAAGACTCAAGAGAAGCAGAAACAGGTAAAATGGGAAAAGAAAATATAAGGGATTCAATATAACTAAACCGTTTATATCCCTACTTGAGAAGATGATGCTAGTAACTATTAAAAATTATAGCAATAACAGTACTGATAGAAGTAATAAACATAGAGGGCATAGTTATAAGGCATATTTGAGGGAATGACAAATAATAAGTAATGATAAAGAGAAGTAAAATGGGTGCAGAAGGAAAGGAGAGATAGAATGGATAAAATATCTCATATGAAGAGGCAAGAAAGACCTATTACAGAGGAGGGAAAGACGAAGTGGGGGAGTGATGAGCATTGCTTGAACCGTACTCTCATCAGTATTGGTTCAAAGAAGGAATAATATACACAATCACATGAATATAGAAATACATCTTACCAGACAAGGATGTAGGAGGGGAAGAGATTAAATAAAGGGAGGAGTGAGTGACTGACAGAAGGGGAGGTGGTAGACAGAAGCAAAACATTGGTGCTGTGGGAAAGGGTTAAAGGAGAGAGAGGACAAACAGGAAGAAGAATAGGATGGAGGGAAATATTAAGGCAATATTCATAGTATTGAATGTGAATGGTATGAACTCACCTATAAAATGTAAGTGGATAGCAGAGTGGATCAAAAACCAGTATCCAACAATATGTTGCTTACAAGAAACACACTTGAAGCAGATAGACACAGTAAAAGACAACCTGGAAAGACTTGTACAAACTGATGCAAAGTAAGATTAGCTGAACTGGGCAAATGCTGTATACAGTATCAATATCATGTGATGATCAGCTATGAATAACTCAGCTTTTCTCAGCAATGCAATGATCCAAGTCAAGTACAAAGCACTCATGAAGGAAAATGTTATGCATATCTGGGTAAATAATTGATGGACTCTGAATGCAGATCAAAGCATTTTTTTCATTTTATTCTTTCTCTTTTTTTGTATTTTAAATCTGTTTCTTTTTCCACAACTGTGATGAATATGGAAATGTCTTACGTGATAGCATATGTATAAACTATATCAAACTGCCTACTGTTTTCAGAAGAGGGGAGGGGAGAGAGGGAGGGAGAAAAAATTGGAACTCAAAATCTTATAAAAATGAATGCTAAAAATTTTCTTGATTTGTAATTGTAAGAAAAAATAAACTAGTATTTAGAAAAGAAATTATCAGAGTGCCCTGCTGGAGCTCAAAGGGACTTCACAGAAGAATTAGATGGGCTTAAAGTACTCAAAGCAACAGGTTCTTTTTTGGATGTGTTTAAGGAAAAGTCCCAAAGGGGAAATCACATGACTTAACTGATAGATATCCAGAGGAGTGAAAGGCAAGAACAAGAGGATATTAGGGCAGCATAGTAATGCCCTTGGGGGAGGGGAGTGGAGGGGGGGGCTCAAGACTAACAGCTCCAGGCTAGGGCAGCCCCCAAATCCCTCCCTCAGGGACAGAATGTTGCCTAGGAATTCTAGGTAGGATGGCAGCAATAGGAGGGAGTCCTTAAGTTCCTGCTTCATGCTATTCTAAAGTCAGAGTATCTGGCACAGCAGGAGCTGCTGGCTCTGTCCCCAGGACATCAGAGCAGTGCAGATGTTTTATTAGAAGGAGAGAGAATTCATGCTCAAGGATGTTTGAATGTTTTCCCATTTGTGATTATCACATGCTGGAGACACCAATTAACTACTGAAGATTCTAGCCTAGAATAGAAGATTCTAGATATGGGGGGGGGGGGTTAGAGGAGAAGTCGAGGCTAGCAAATAGATGACCTTTTGGATGTAGGAAGCTTAGGCTAGGGAAAAACAAAACAAAACAAATTTTCCAAATTAATATGAAAAGGAAAAGACCTCACCAGACCCCGGTGAGAAGGGTGTGGGAGAAGAGAATGGAAAGAGAGTTATCCTTTTGGTTTTAAAGTTTTGCTTTTTAGTAAAAGACACATACTTCCCTGCAAGTGAGACTGGAATGGAGACTTAAATTAAGGCTGTATGCATTTGTGAAGCAAATCCAAAAGGGCTCAGGGGATAAAGAAAACACAGTTTGGATTTCCTTTTGCAATCTCTGCTTTTCATCTCTTTGTCTTCTCTAACACTTAAGGTGATGAAGGGCATGGAGGGGAAAGTTCCAAAGTACCAGCTCTCTCTCAGCAGTAGTGAAGTTGCACAAGGCAGGATAAGTCACAGTTCGATTGAGGTTTGGTATGTGGTATAGGAAGAGATTTTGTGACTGTTAAAAATCTCTTGTTAAAGTTAAAAATGCAAATGATGGAATAACTTTAACGATAACCATATGAATGCTTGTCTGTTATTGGTGGAATTCTCATATTAATTTTGTCAAGGATCTGTGGCAGTTTGCCTGGTAATACTAAGTCCTATTGAATTTGATAAAAGTAGTCAGTGGATGATCAGAACCTGATTAAAACAGAAAGGCAAGATTATAAACTCAGATTTCTTAGCTATCATCTTGAAACTTTTTCCTTCATCAATAATTCAACATCTCTTTAAGTTTGTCTCATCCTTATGTAGGCTTTTGTCCCTCAATTCTTTCCCCTCTCTCTGTTCTTTACCAACTACTGTGAATGGGGATTGTGACCTGTTTTGTTTTAGGTTTTTTTTTAAGCAATTGGGGTTAAGTAACTTACTCAAGTTTACAAGGCCAGGTGTTTCTGGGTGGGTGCTACGTGTCTCAGCTCGGGATTCGATCCCCGGGTCATCCCGACAGTGGAGCCGGTGCTCTTACTCGCTTTGCTACCTGGCCACCCCGTTTGATTTAGTTTTGTTTTAATTCTTCAATGAGGACAGAGCAAGAGGACTTTAGATTTGAATTTCAGCAAACTGGCCTTCAGTTAAACATAAGCAACACCTCATGGATGTTAGAAATGATTACATTCCAATAAGATAGTCCTATCTTTAATTTGTAAGGTTTAGGAATCTTTTATTTTTGATAGCAGGAAGAAGTAATGTGTGCTCTCCAGAGAACTCCTCTGATCCTTGGAATCTGACTCTCTTTCTAAAAATGTTTTTCAGTCAGACTGGACCATGCCATTTGGATTCATGTTGCTTGTTGATAATGGCTCCTTTATGTAGCTGTAAACAAAAGATTTCATTTGGTTTTGTTTTTTTTTTTAATGTCTTCATTCTTTCCATTAGACTCTGCCTAATATTCTAAGTCCCAGTGTCTCCTAGTGCATACAGTGTTAGATTTGAGTCCAGAAGACTCAACCCTTGCCATTCATACTCAGCATGTTATCATGGGCAAGTCATCCAATCTGAGCTTCAATTTCCTCATTTCTATAATGGGGATAGTAATAACTGTGGCACCTACCTCACTGGGTTCTTTTTTTTTTTTTTTTTTTTTTTTTTTAGCAATCGGGGTTAAGTAACTTGCTCAAGGTTACACGGCCAGTTATTTCTGGGTGTGGTGCTGAGTGTCTGAGCCCGGGATTCGATCTCCAGGTCGTCCCAACACGGGAGCCGGTGCTCTTACTCCCTGAGCCACCTGGCCGCCACTGGGTTCTTTTAAGAATCAAATGAGATAAAGGATACAAAGGAATTTGCACATTAGAAAACAAAATGAATATCAGTTGTTATTATGATTATTATGACCAGCCATTTTTCAATCAGCATACAGGAGCGGAACCAGGGAAGAAATGTGTCATGATAGAATATTCCACAAAAGCCGAATCCCTAGGAGTTGTGCAGGCAGAGAAATGGCCAAAGTCAAGGAAATGGAATGATCACAAATCTGTTTTAATATTTACTCACTAGTTAGCAGGAATAATATGCTTCTTAAACAGTAACACAGTTATGTCAGACACTTTATTTCAGACAGGATTCATTGGCAGGTGCTTATTTCAAACAACAAAAGCCAATGAAATAGCTTGATTGGCTGATAGTACCTCTTGCCAAATCTTCTTAAGTTCTAAGAGGAATATTGTTCTTCATATGTCTCTGATTCAAGTGAAGAACTATTGGGCTGTAATTGTGATATTACATGTAACTTTCTTTCAGCATATTAATTTAATTTTCCTTTTCATGAAAGTAGGAAGGAAGCAAGTATTTATTAAGAGCCTCCTATTTGCCAAGCACTGTGCTAAGTGCTATACGTATACCTTGTTTGATCTTTACAATGATCCTGGGAGTTATGCATTATTGTTATTCCAAGTTTACAGATGAAGAAACTGTGGCAAACAGAAGTTAAGTGACTTCCCAGGTTACACAGTTAGTAGGTATCTGAGGCTTGGATTTGAGCTCAGGTCTTCCTGTTACCAGGCCTGTGCTCTATCATCATGCCACTTAGATATCTCTCTCAAAGGTTTATTTTACTTTGTACTTTATGTTGGTGCTTTTCACACTTTCAAAAGAACCTCACGCAGAAACTGAAAAAAAGCTGAAAAGATTCATTTTATAAGTGTGAAGGAATATTAAGACAAGAATCCATAAGTTAAATTTAGGAGGACAGGAAAAATAAAGCTTAGACTTGGACCCTCTCTCCTTTTGTTTTACTGAAGTGAAACCTTCATCTATAAATGAATGTCCCTTGGGTTCAGGAAATTAATTAATTGCTAATTAATTAATTGCTACTGTTGTTGCTGCTACGACTACTATAGCAAATAAAACTATATGGGAACTGGAGTAAGGAAATGTCCTTCTCATCATCCTGTCTGCTATTTGAGATGTCCTGGGGCAGTTGTGAAGAGTCTGCAAAGTAAAATGATTATACCTTCACTTACCAAAAAACAGTCATTTTATTCACTTCTCAGAACATTAAATATAAACAAATAATTATAGCATGTAGGGAACTGACCTTGACCTCTATCTGAAACCCACCAAAAAAGATGAGAATGATATAATTATCATGATCCAAGTACAAAATGATAATAATACACATTCCTTTCACAAGATCAGTGAAGATTTTTTGCTTCAGTTCTAGACTAGTTCTTTGCCAACATAGCTGATCCCTTAAATTTTGAATGAAAACTTCAAACCTTAGAAGGTTATCAGGGGATTTTCCTGTGACTAAAAGGAGCTTTACAGAGGAACCAGATAAGCCAGTCAATGGTGGAAACTGTAGGCCCTTTTTCAGATGTATTTAAGGAAAGGTCCAAAAGTCAAGGTCATGTGGAACTAAATGAACATGGCTGTATAGTACTGTATAGCTTCACATCCCTTATTTCATTTGAGTCTTACAGCAACCCTGGGAGGAATTGTTAACCCCACTTTCCTGAAAAGGAAATTAAAGTCCAGATAGTTGAAATAACTGACTCATGGTCACAAAGCTCTCCATGGAGGAATTTGAATTCAACTGCTCTTTCCAGGAATTAGTCTCAGGAATAGATGAGATTCATTTAGTTTTTTACTTCAATTTTATTTTATTTACAGGTCTGCATTCTTTACCTTTATCCTCTCTCCATTGAGAAAGCAAGAAAAACATAACGTATCACAACTATGTATAGTCACACAAAACCACTTCCTTCATTGATAAAATATACACATAGATATTTAAAAATATAATATGTAGAAAAAAATATATATATAATTATATAGAATAAAAATATGTAATATATAAAAGTATAAAATATTTAATCCTATTTATATTATTATTATTACTCTTCCCTTTAATTTCAAGAGTTGTTATACTGTCAAAAAACAAAGCCTCCCCTCCCTAGTGCTTTCTTAAACACTGATAATAATATGTTTTGATGACCTCCTATATTACTTTCTCAATTCACCCCTTTTTTTTTTTTTTGCTTTTTTGGAGGGCAATTGGGGTTAAGTGACTTGCCCAAAGTCACACGGCTAGGCTTTGTGTTAAATGTCTGAGGCCAAATTTGAACTCAGGTCCTCCTGACTCCAGGGCCGGTGCTCTATTCACTGTGTCACCTAGCTGGCCCATATTCACTCCTTTTCTAAAGGAAAATTATACCCTTGCTGTGATGTGCTACTTCCAAAAGGAAAATAAAAAGAGAATCACTTTGAAAATATGTCACAATTTTGAATACTGGAGCAAATATATTTTCAAAGTGATTTTGTTTTTATTTTCCTTTTTATTTATTATTATATTATTTTTTTCCTTCTTTTCCCTGAGTTAATCACCTTTGTATCTGGAAGTAGGTAGCATACTCATTATGAATCTTCTGGAATTGTGGTCGGTCATTGTGTTGATCAGTGCTCCTAATTCTTTCAAAGTTATTTGTCCTCACAATATTGTGATTATAGAAATTGTTCTCCTGGTTCTGATCATTTTATTTTCTACCAAGTATTTCTGAAACCATGCCATTCATCATTTCTTTCAGTAAATTGTTTTCCATTACATTCATATACCATGATTTGTTCAACCTTTCCGTAGTTGATGAGTACCCCCTTACTTATCAGGTTTGTACCATTACAAAATGGTGCTATAAATGCTTTTATTCATGTGTGGGCTTTGCTTCTCTCTGATTTTTTTGGGGAATTGATGTAGAATGGAACTCTTTTTATAAATGGCAAAAAACACACAAAATACAACCCTCCTTTTACTTCATGATCAAGGAATATATATGTATATGTGTGTGTGTGTGTGTGTGTGTATATATATATATATATATATATATATATATATATATATATATTGACCCTGATCACCAATTGAATAGCATTCCATTCAGCAGATGCAGGTTGCCTGTTAAGAGGCAGTCATTTAATAAATGCTTTAAAAGTTTGGAAAAGGTGAGATTTAAAATAATTCTCCTTGGTGACCCTTATCTGGTGACACAGTCCAGGGAGAAGAAAGGTCTGGATTTTGTTCCAGTATTCAAAACAGTGACACATTTTCAAAGCGATACTGCTTTTGTTTTCCTTTGGAAGTAGCATATCACAACAGAGGTAAAATTTTCCTCTAGTAAAGGAGTTCATTGAGAAAGTAATCCAGGAGATTGTCACAACATATCATTATCAGTGCTTGGAAAGGCACTAGGAGGGGAGTTTTTGTTTTTTGATAGCAAAGACCTTCTTGTAATTAAAGGAAGAAGTCTTATTAATGATGTAAATGGAAATTTTTCCCCTTTAATAGCCATGTGGCACTGGTGGCTTCAGTCTGAGAAAATGGACTCCAAGAGAGCTTATGAATGTCATTACCATCTGCTTATCAGATGTTATTCATGCTATTTCTTATAAAGATTCCATTAACATATCCTGGCAGCAAACAGAATAGATAAGACATTTAAACTTTTAAAATAGAATCTTCACAGGGAGATTCAGTGCTATCTTGCAAAAGCCTTAGCCTAAAAACTGTTCAGAACAATTTAATCATATAGATGAGGTGATGAGTTGCATTTGTGGACATTAATTCACCCTTATGCAGGTGCTCAAAAACCTTCTTTGAAGGGTATTGTTCTCACATCATTAAAATGGTATAGCTCTGGGATAATGAACAAGAGAGCTGGCTTTGGTGTTAAAAAGGACTCGGGTTCAAATTCTGCCTCTGATACTAACTGACTGTGACTCTTGTCAAGTCATTTAACCTTATAGATTAGATTTAGAGTTTGTTAGTGCCTTAGAGGCTGACTAGTCCACCTTCCTCCATTTTACAAAGCAAGAGCTGAGGCCCAGAGAAGTTAAATGATTTGCCCAGGGTCTTATAGGTACTAAGTGGTGTAACTGGGCTCTGAGCCCAGGTTCTCTGTTACAAATTCAGCACAATTTCCACTGTACCACCAACACATACTTGGCAGGGGACTAACTGCATTGGGAGGGAAAGTTCTTCACTGGTAATTTCCTGTACCAATGAAATCACAGGTCTGGTTCTCTCTTCAATCTTTTCCTTTGAAAAATAGTTATGGTACAGCATAAAATTGTAGGTATATAAAATGTAATTCACATTTTTAGTAGGTATTTCTTTTTTGCTAAGAAAGATATTTTTTTTCAGTTGGGGTATGCATTTTCTTGTAGATACATTAGAAACTCATTTCATATCTGCATCACTGGAATCATACAATCACACTCAAAGAATGGAAACATAGGAAAATATTGAATAAAGAGCTCATATGATGACACTGATTCAAATTCTAAGGTTTCTATATGTTTTCATTGGAGTATATGATTGTGGCTCATGGCATCTTCCAAAGGAAAATGATATATTGAGGGAGGAAAAAAGATCTTACTAATATAACAGGTGTGTGCATTTTTTTCTCCATAGCACATATATTATAGGGCCAAGCCCCAAATCTTTTTATTGCCAAGTATATACTTCTAAGTGTTTTGTATCATTCCACTTCGGCAGTGTTAACTGGTTCATAATTAAGCATTTTTTTCTTAATGGTGATAAATTAAGTATGTGATTTATTCTCAGAGAAGCCTATGCATAAAATGGAGGATGTGACTTAGTTGCTGAAAGGAGAGTAAATCACTGAGGTAATGGAAGTTGCTAGGCCAATTGAGTGTTAGATCATACTTTTTGGCACATTTCAGGAAGCCAGGAATTTTCAGACAGGAAGTTCCACCCACCTTTCCAGAAAAATTCAGAAGGCAAGAGACACTCAAAGAGAGATGATGTGCATGTAAGGTAGGAAGACATGATTTTCGGAGAGAACATCAAGGTAGGGTTTTTAGCACTTTCTTTTCAAACAGACATAACTGAAGACACATAATACACATACACACATACATACATATGCATACACATACCCACATACCAATTACCTGAAATATGAAAATCTTTGATTTCAGAGGGACTTGGAACCAGCAATGCAAGAAACAAAAAACAATGGACTGTTAGTTAAAAAACAAAACACAGCTAAGGCCAGGGAAATGAATTAACTAGGAAAGTATAACATTTACAATTAATTTCTTGAAGGTTTTGTTAATAGGGCATTTTCAGAGACATAATGGAGGGATCCTAATCCCCACTAAAGCTGTTCTTTAGGTGACTTTTATTAGAAACTACACATTCAAAGTACTAAAATAATATTTATAAAAATTCCTGTACAATAATATGCATTTTCAGAATTCATTAAGATTATAGATTGCTTTTAAAAAAATATACATTATACAAATGAAGAAGCTGGATTGGGAGGAGGGGGTACGGATTGTGGAGTGATTTGCCCTTGGTATTCTTTCAGAAAGTCTTAGGCTCTGAGTAAGTAGCACTTACTGGTGCCCCCTACTGACTGTGGATTATATACTTCTGTTACTTTTAAAATCAAACCCTGCCCAAGTCAAGGAAGGGGTTAATAACTGAAGGTTGTATTTTTTTTTTTGTAATGGAGTATGTAGATTCCTTTCAAACTTTTTTTTTTAAGGAAAACTTTATTTTTGAAGGATTTAAGTTCCCTGTTTTTTCCATAATTAAAAAAATGGCCTGGTTTCCTAGTGCTTGGCTTTTAGTAGCAGAAGCCTGTTATAGTGATCACCATTCATGCTACCTTGGCTGTCTGCCTCTAAAAAAAAACCAGAAATAACAGCAGTGTGTAAGCATACTTTCTTCCCCAAGGGAAAATCAACTGGCGGGATTTAGTCATATCTCTCAGTTGACTAGCTGTGAACCATCAAGTCATACAGGGAGTAAAATTCCAAATAAAATAAAATTCCAACTGCTTAAATTTGAATTAAAATATAACTCTAAAACAAAAAAATGAAAATAGCAATAATAATAAATTTGCTTTGCATTTGAATTTCTTTAAGATCTCTTACCCTACTTAATTTTTAATATGGTTGTAGTCACCATGTATGCTATTGCTATTAAACTGAGTCTGCCTGGCATAATTTTTATAGCTCTTGCCATATTTCTCTAGATCGTTCATATTTTTCTTTTTAAAGCAGTGCCATAATATCCCGTTACTTTAACATAGCACAACTGATTCAGACTTGTTGGATGTATAGATCATTTCCAGCATGGCCATGGACGTCTTTTCATATTAGAGGGCAGAGGCACACAGCAGGACGTGGTAGGAGATTTAATCAAAGGTGGGTCTTTTTTGCTCTTTTATCCTATTTGAGTTATACTCATACATACAGAGGGGCTCTATAAGGAGCAAGATTTTGTGTTGTAGAACTTAGTTTCTACCGGTAATGTAATGTAAATTCTGGATATTAGAACTTCATTACATAAATTTGCTGCAGATATGTTTCTGGTTTTTTTGGTCTTGGAAAATTTAAATGTATGTGTATGATCCACCACCAGTAGGGGACACCATTAATTGTTCTCTTTGTGGATCTGAAGATGTTTTAGTCTTTAACTAGTTATAGTGCCATGGGTAAATCACAGCACCTATCTGAACCCATCGTCCTTTGCTTTTCTAACATAGGTGTAAGAGTGACTGCTTCGTGTCATTGTTGCAAGAAAAGCAGTCTGAAAGTCTCAAAGTATAATCAAACCCATGGACTTTTTTCTCCAATAATTCTTATGTTTTTCAGAATATACTTTTTGAGATAGACTATTCCCTTTTGTTCTGTTTTAAAATGATTTATAAAATATTCAGGTTGCTGATTCAATTAAGAGTACATTGTAGTGCATAGTATAAGGTATAATTTCTCTATTATTCCTCTTCATTTTGTACCTTAGTTCATCTCCTCCCACTATACCCCTGGCAATCCCCCTCACCTGACTTGATCTTCTGAAAGAATCCTCCTTTCTTCTTTCCCTCCTTCCTTCCCCCTTCCTTTCTTACCCACCCTCCCTTCTCCTTTGTCCTTTTTCTTTCTTTTGCTATCTCTGTCTAGTCTTGCAATTTCATTGTTGTAGAGGATTCCTGTAAGTCTTTAAGCTAATACAGCTTAGCAAAATTTGTGTAATTTTGAGTCTTAGAGAGTTGACTGGTTCAGCAAGAAGTTGGTTAACTTGTTTACAGTCAGTATAGAGTTGTATGGAGTCAGTGTGGATTTCAACAGCTAAGTTTTGATAACTTTAGTCTAGCTCTTATCCACAAAGCCACATTGAAAAAAAGCATTTACTGCAGGATTAGAGAACCTAGGTTCAAATTCAGGTTTTGGACTTAACATTTAGTACTTGGGCATGTCACTTCCCTTCCTCTGCCTTCTAGGAATGGATCACCCACATTTTGACCTTCTGTGAACTGCCTGGGTTGATATCACAGCATGAATCAGATCATTGATAAGCTTCTCACACGGATGTTCAAGTTGAACGTCTGCTGGATGCATAGCTTATCATGTACTAAGGTATTTAAGACTTATGGTTTCATCGACATAGGGACTAAATGTATCATTTTATTGGTATTGGGAACAGTCAGCTAGGAAACTCCCTCTATCACTGCAGAATGGCACATTCTCTGCATGGCATTGTAGTTGCCTGAGTCACTGAGAGGTTAAATGATTCCCCCAGGGTCACATAGCCAGTATGTCATAAGTGGGTCTTGAAGCCAGATCTTCCTGACTCTGAAGTTCATCCAATGTGCCGCAGTTGTCTGATTTTATTAAACTTGTGTTCTTCAAAGTGGGAGCATCGACTTGACCAATTGGAGGATGAGAAGATGGGTTCCATCCTACCTTTCCTGCAATTGCCAGTTGCAGGACTTATTTCTGACATAAGTGCAATTATACACTCCTTAACTCCACTCCTCTCAGCTCCCAGATATTTTTCTGAAGGGTCAGACCCTCTGTACACCAACCTGGTACCCACAGTAGCATCTGCATATGTGCCATTGGAAAAATTCTGTGTCTCCCCCTTCCCTGTCCTCCCGTATATTCAAGCACTGTCTTCCAGATCACCTCCCCACAGTAGTGGGAGGCCTTCAGAGGTCACTGACAGTGGGTTAGAGCTTCTCTCCTGTCCCATATGGTTTTGGGTAGGACAGAATGAATCACACGGCTTGAGCAGCATGGGAAGGTTTTGCTTGTCATAGCCTATCTCATTGGATTATCTTTTCCACCTGAAACCAACCTTCTGTCAAACTTTCCTATTATTGTTGAGGATAACACCAGCTTTCTAGTCAGTCAGGTTCACAACCTCCGTGTTATCCTTGACTCTTCTCTCTCCCTCATTTTATGTATCCTGTCATGTTGCTTTTACCTCTACTGTGTCTCCTGCATCTTTCCTCTTGTCTTTACTTGTCTGACTGCTGTTCTCTTGACTCCGGTATCTCCCCAGTCCAATCCATTTTCCCTGTAGCTGCCAAAATGATATTGCCAGAACACGAATCTGATCATATCAGTCTCTTCAATAAATTTCAGTTCCTCCCTATCAACTCAAGGATCAAATATTATTTTGTCTTTACCCACCTCTTTTTAATATCAGTTTTTGGGTGGGTTTTATGACATTCATTATCAGTAAAATAGTATCTGTATATAAATGATAAAAAAGTAAATATGCACACTGAGTGACCGTACTGAGGTTTTGTTTTTCTTTTTCTTATAGAGGTGCATGATCATAAGAGGTCTGGGAATCATGGTGTTACACTCCTGAGCTACCCTTCTGTCTCATTTCAGCCGAGTCTCTTGTCACAGGTGAGTATGAGGGTGTACATTGGAAAGTAGTGAATTCTGTTCTTTTTTTATGCCTTTTGGAGGGCAGTTGGGGTTAAGTAACCTGCCTAAGGTTACACGGCTTGTTTTTTTTTGTGTGGGTTTTTGTGTGTGTGTGGTTTTTTTTGTGTGTGTGTCTGAGGCCAGAACCGAACTCTGGTCCTCCTGACTCTGGGGCTGGCGCTTTACTCACTGTGCCACCTAGCCGCCCCAAAGAAACAAGTGAATTCTATTCTAATTAGAAGTTGTATAGCATTTTGAGCGCAAAAACTCTGTAGTTGCTCTCTGTATTCATAAAGTTACTTTTTGTTTGAGTTGGATTGTATTATTTCATAGGCGAGGAAATAGAAGTACAAAAGTTACATGATTTTAGCAGAGTGATGAAATCAGAACTGGTCTGAGCTGCAGCTGCCCCTCTGCCTCCTCCCCCTTCCCTTTCCCCCAACAATGGACCCCTGGTTCACAAGCCATTCTAAGTGATTATGAGTTTGTTCTTTGTTAAAGCAATATGTTCCTGGAAACAGATAATATAATTTGGGATAATACTTACTGTGTGTCACATAGCAGAATGTTCTTTGGGGATTTAAGGAGATGTGTGAAAAATATCAGCCCTAAAGGAACTTGAAAAAGATACTAGGAAGTGATAGAAGTTTAAACATTTTTAGGCCACGTCCCTGACTGCTAAGAAGAGGCCATTCCTTAGTGCCTACTTTTAGCTAGCTGTCACAAGGGAAATGCTCCAATAAAATAATTCACAGGAAGACATTAATTATTAATGTATTTGTTCTTCCCAGAGATATTTGCTTTTATTTTAAAAAGATACTTAGCTTTTTTAGCCCAAATATTGAGTCTTCAGTGATATAATTTTAGGCATATTAATGAGCTGGAAGAATGAGATTTGAAGGGAGTGGGCAGACTTCCCATTGTCCTCCAACTTGTACCGTGTCCTTCCTGACCTGTAGGCACAGGCTTAAAGAGCTAGGCATAGTAATCATAGGTATCGATCTGTAAAGGATCATAGAGGTCATCCAGACCAACCCCCTCATTTTCTAGAGAAGGAGACTGAGGCCCAGATAGGTTAAATAACTTCCCCAAGAACACACAAGTAACAGCAGGGCTGAGATGCAAACCCAGGTCTTCTGACTCTAAGACTTGTATTCTTTATGCTGTTCTACACTATACTACATGCTTCACTATAATGCGATGTTAGTATCTCCAATGAGATAGTATTTGTAAAGCACTTAGGACATAGTAGGTGCTTAATAAATTTTTGTTTTTGCCTTCTCTTTCTTCCTCCCTCCCTCTCCCTTTAGAGTCAGTACAGGTATAATCTTTCTTCCCTGTAAAAGCCCTTCACATACCTTAAGATAACCAGTGTGTAGATGAAGAGTGTTGCTACTATTTTTATCATTATCTTCCTCATCATCCTCTCCGTTAAGACAAAGAAAATAAAGAGTTGAGCAAGATCGCTTAGATGAACTAGACTTGTTAATCCTGGAGAAGACTGAGTGAGGAGGGAGGGACTGGACATGATAAGGGTTGACACATAGACAAGGAAGGAAAAAAAAGAAGGAAACAGGCATTTATGAAGTTCCTGCCATATGCCAAGCTCTGTGCTGGGCAGTCTACAGATATCTCATTTGAGTTTCACTCCAATCTTGGCAGATAAAAGCCCTGCTTTAGATGAGCAAACTGAGATTGATAAAGGTCAAGTAACTACTCTAGGGACACATAGCTAGTACATTTCTGAGGCTGTATTGGAAATGAGGTCCTCCAGACTCCAGACCCAACTCTTTATTAACTATACCATGTAACTGCTTAGAAAGACCAAGGTCACCCAGTGCATCCTAGGCCACCAGCAGTCATCTGGATCTCTGTCACTTGCCCCTGGACTTCTGTGACCATGGAGGAAAGAGGGAGGCTGACGATGACTCCTCCTCCTCTTAGCCTCTGTGGCTCATTGTTTAGGTAAAAACCTAAACTTAGATTGAGTGTAAACAGCCATTGTTTTCTATTCTGACTAGAAACTGAGGGTCTTCTTCTCCCAGATTGATATCTTTGTGATATTAAATTGAACTAACTCAGGAAAGACTTTAATTTAGGAAGGCCAAGGTCACCCAGTGCATTCTGGACAACACCAGTCATCTTGACCTTTGTCTTGCCACTGGACTTCAATAACTCTGAAGGAGAGAATAAGACTGATAATTTTGTGCAGCTCAGCCCCACTCATATCCAATTTGTGTACAAGTCAAGACATCACCTTCATGGTATCCTTGGTCCATTTTAAGAATGAAGGACAGACAACAATAACCACATAGCTGCCAAGAGATTAGACTTATTCTGTTTGCCCCCAGAGATTATGGGTTACATCATATATAATATCCAGGGAGTATTTACCATGTAAAAAATTCACTAAAATGCCAGTCAACAACAAAGCCAAGTTAAACTTAATCAATTAGTGATACTAACTGAAGTGCCAAAAATACTTTGTTATGTGAGAGTGCTTGCCTTCTAAGATTTGTATATATTTGTATAGGAAAATCCAGTGTATTTAAAGATGAGTTGTTTGATTTGTGAAGTGAGGAGGTGGTATTTCCAAAAGAATTTCTGTTATAACCAAATGGCTTTGTGGAGCGAGGAGACCACATGTTCTTTCCATGAGTCTTGTTTTAACTCGTTGTGTGATTTCTACTTTTTTTCCCTTTTTTCCTCATATGCAAAATCAGGGATTGTAGATAAGATGACTTCTAATGTCCCTTCTAGTTCTACTACATACCTTGTAACATCTCATCCAACTCTGTCACAGATTCTTACATTCATGCATGCATCCCCATAGAGAACTACCCTAAGGATCCAAACTTGATTTTGCATATGCTTACATCATAGAACAGTAGAGCTGGAAAGGAATATTTAAGGCTGTCTAGTTCAATACTTATATTGTACAAATGAGGAAAGTGAGACCTAGGCAGGGGAAAGGACTTGTCTACAGTTACACATTGAATAGCTGACAGGGTCAGGTCATCTGAAGTCCTTGCCAGTGCTTTTTCCAATGCATAAGTTGCTAATGCTTTATTTATAGCTTGATGTAGATGATTTTTGTGAGGTGTAAAAGTTTGTAAACTTATTTTTTCTTTTTAAAAATTATTTTATTTCATTAAATGCTTTCCAATTAAATTTGAAAAAAAAATAACACCATTTAAAAAAAAAATTGAGCTCCAAATTGTCTCCCTCCCTCCCAGACCTCCCATCTACTTGAGAAGGCAAAGCTATATATCAGTTATACTTGTGAAGTTGCACAAAACATATTTCGATATTAGCCATGTTGTAAAAGAAAACAAAAAATAAAAGAAAATAAAATTTAAAAAGTAAGCTTCGCTCTTCTTTCAGAGTACACTAGTTCTTTCTTGGGGTGGATTGCATCTCTCACCATGGGTCCTTTGGAATATTCTCAGATCATTGTCTTGATAAGGATAGTTGATCATCACAATATTTCTATTACCCGATATAATGTACTCCTGGTTCTGCTCGCTTCACTTTGCATGAGTTCATATAAGTCTTCCCAGGTTTTTCTAGAACCATCCTGTGTGGCGTGTTTGTGACCCCTTTAAAATAATTAGAGACTTTACTTAAGAAAAGCAAAAGGGGGAGTTTTATTGCTTCCTCATGAGAAAGGACACACCCAGTAGCGCCCAAAAGGGTACCGTAAAGGGACTGCAAGAGCCTATAGCTCAAAGCAAGTTTATATAGACCCCAGCTCAGAACCCCCATCCACCCCCTGGCTCCTCTTCCCATTGGTTGGGCTTCAGAGCTCACTATCTAAATGCAGCATGTCCTCCCTAGGAACAGAGGGATGTAATGGGAATGCAAATTTGGAAGATCTTCCCTGCCCCTAGGCTAAAGTGCACCTGAAGCCTGGGGTGGGAGGCTTGTTTTTCAGTAGATACTTCTTGATTGGCCAGTGAGTCAATAAGGTTGTTACATTCTCTGAGCCAGGAGAAGGGTATATAAGCCCTGATGTGTAGCTTTGTTTTGGGGGCTCACTTTGAGAAGTGTTCTGTGATTTGATCTGTATTCTGAAAAGCTGTTGTCCAGAGCCCCCCGCCGGCTTTGAAAAACCCAGATGTTGACTGGGTATGGATGTAATGGTTGGACAGTTTGGAAAGCTGTCTGCTTGATCTGTTAATGTCTTGATAATTCTGTCTGTATATTTTGAAGTTTGGGGTGCTGACCTTTTCCCCCTGAACAAGGTAAACGATGTATGTCTGACTGATTAAAGTAAGCTTGTTAACCCATTTTGAGTTGCTTTCCTTTAAAAAAGAAGATCCAAGAACCTGTATGGGCAGCAAACCCTGAGGACATGCTTGGGGTGCTTGCTGCTACAAGGGAGAAGCCCAAGCAGGAGTAGAGTCTGGGTAAACAGGAACTGGCTCTGTCTTCTGATATACTTCCTTATCTTGGGTAGCACTCTGCTTTCTCAGCAAGGCAGTTTCTGAGAAAACTATAGAAGATGTCAGTCCTTATCCAATACTGAGGGGACTTCATTATTTCAGCATTCCACTTAATCCTTCTTGTCATTTCTCATAGCACAGTAGTGTTCCATTGCAATTATATACCACACTTTGTTCAGCTGTTCCCCAGTTCATGGGCATCCCCTTATTTTCCAATTCTTTGGCATCACAAAAAGAGTTGTCATAAATATTTTTTTATAGCTATGTTATTTTTCCTTTTCTTTGATCTCTCTGGGATACAGATCTAATAGTGATATTGTCGAGTTGAAGGGTAGACCCAGTATTATAGCCCTTTGGGCATAATTCTAAATTGTTGTTCAAAATGGTTGGACTAGTTTATAGCTCCACCAAAAGTACATTAGTGTCCCAACTGTTCCACATATGCTCCAGCATTTGACATTTTCCTTTTCTCTCATGTGAGCCAATCTGATAGATTTGAGGTAGTATCTCAGTTGTTGTAATTAACATTTTTCTAATCATCAATGATTTAGAGCATTTTTTCATGCAACTATTAATAGCTTTGGTTTCTTCATCTGAAAAATACCTGTTCATATCTTTGATTACTTATCAATTGGGAAATGGCTCTTATTTTAATAAATTTGGCTCATTTCCCTATGTATTTGAGGAATGAGGCCTTTATCAGAGAAATTTGCCATACATTTTTCTGAGTTTCTTGTTTTCCCTGTAATTTGGGCTGCATTAACTTTTGCATAAGCTTTTTTATTTTATATAATCAAACATAACCATTTTACTTATCATGATCCTCTCAGTCTATTGTTTGGTCACAAACTCTTTTCTTTTCTTTTTTATCTTTTTGGATGGGGTAAGGCCGGGCAATTGGGGTTAAGTGACTTGCCCAAGATCACACAGCTAGTTAAGTGTCAACAAACTCTTTTCCTCTCTGTAGATCTGACAGGTACATTTTTCCATGCTTCTATATTTTGCTTATGATATCACCCTTTATGTCTGATACTATGTATTGTGAACCTAATCTATTCCACTCATCCACCACTTCATTTCTTAGCTGGTACCAGATTGTTTTGATGATTTCCACTTCGTAGTATAGTTTGAAATCTGGAACTGCTAGGTTACCTTCCTTAACCTTTTTTTTTTTCCGATTGATTCCCTTGATATTAGACCTTTTGTTTTCCCAGATAAATTTTGTTACTACTTTTTCTAGCTCTAAAAATAATTCTTTAATAGTTTGATTAGTATGACTGTGAAAAAATAAGTTAGGTAGAACTGTCAGTTTCATTATATTGACTTATCTTCCTACCCATGAGCAATTAATATTTCTCCAATTGTTTAGATCTGTCTTTATTTTTGTGAAAAGTGTTTTGTAATTGTGGTCTTATTGTCTCTGGGTTTTTCTTGGCAGATGGGTTCCCAAGTATTTTATATGATCTGCAATTATTTTAAATGGAATTTCTCTTTTTATGTCTTAATGCTGAATTTTGTCGCTAATATACAGAAATGGTGATGATTTATACAGGTTCATTTTATATCCTGCAACTTTGCTGAAGTTGTTAATAGTTTCAACTAGTTTTTTTAGTAGATTCTCTGGGATTCTCTAAATATACCATCATATTATCTGCAAAGATCATTTTTAATTTCTTTTTCTTGTCTTACTGGTATAGCTAGCAATTCTAATACAGTATTGAAGAATAGTGGTGAAAACAGGCATCTTTGTTTCACTCCTTATGTTAATGGGAAAGCTTCAAGTTTATCCCCATTGCAAATAAATATTTTCTCTTGGTTTTAGATAGCTACTTATCATTTTTAGAAAGGTCCCACTAATTCCTATTCTTCCTAGTGTTTTTAATAGCAGTGGTATTGTATGTTTTCACGGGCTTTTCCTGCATCCATTGAAATAACCATATGATTTTTATTGTTATTATTACTGATAATACTGATGGTCAATTTTTTCTGGTGGTTTTCCTATTTTTGAACCAGCCTTTCATTCATTCATGACTTGTTCGATTTCTTTTTCTAAATAGGATTATTTAAAGTATTCTGTTTCATCTTCTGTTAATCTGGACAGTGTATATTTTTCTAAATATTCATTTCACTTAGATTATCAGTTTTACTGGCATAAAATTGGGCAAAATAACTTTTACTAATTGTTTTAATTTAATATTCATTGGTGGAACATTCACCCTTTACATTTTTTATGCTAGTAATTTGGTTTTCTTTCATATTAAAAATCAAAACAACCATTTATTTTATTTGGTTCCCCCCCATAAAACCAGTTCCTAATTTTATTATTAGTTCAATAGTTTCTTATTTTCAAATTTAATAATCTCTCCTTTGATTTTCAGGTTTTCAATTTTGGTATTTAACTGGGGATTTAAATTTTTTTCTAGTTTTTTTTTTAGTTACATGCTCACTTAATTGATCTGCTCTTTTTCTCTTTTATTAAAAGATATAAATTCTCCCCTAAGTAATTTTGTCAATACCCCACAAATTTTGGAATGTTGTCTCATTTTTATCATTCTATTTAATGAAGTTATTGATTGTTCCTATGATTTGTTCTCATTATCTAAGATTAAATTATTTAGTTTCCAATTAAATTTTACTTTCTGCTTCCACAACTCTTTATTAAATATAATTTTTATTACATTATGGTATGAAAAATGTACATTTAATATTTATGCTTTTCTGCCTTTGGTTGTGAGGTTTTATGCCCTAATACACCATCACTTTTTGTGATATCATTGAGAAAAAGGTACATTCTTTTCTATTCCCATTCAATTTTTTTTCCCCAGAGGTCTGTCTTACCTAACTTTTCTAAAATTATTTTCATCTCCCTGACTTCTTTCTTGTTTATTTTTTGGTTGGATTTATTTAGTTCTGAGGGAGTAAAGTTGAGTTTCCCAATAGTATAATTTTACTGTATATTTCCTCCTATAATTCATTTAACTATTTCTTTAAGATTTGGTTTGCTATTCTATACACATACACACATATGTATACCTGTATATAGTTATTTATGTATATAGCTATATACATATATGTATATGCATATATTTAAATTTAGCAAGATGTAGTTACCTTGATTATCCCTTTTGATTAGGTCTGTTTTTGCTTTTCCTTTGTATGAGATCATGATTGTTACCTTTCCCTTTTCAACTCCAGCAGAAGCATAATAGATTCTGCCCCAGTCCGTTATTTTAATTCTGCATGTATCTCTTTGTTTCAAGTGTGTTTCTTGTAAATAAAATAGTTCTGAGTTCTACTTTCAAATCCTTTCTGCTAGATACTTTTGTTTTATGTGTGAGTTCATCCCATTCACAGTTATGATTACTGTGTATCTCCCTTCATCCTATTTTCTTCTATTTGTGCTTTTTTCTTTTTATCCTGTCCCTCATCTAAAGTCTGTTTTACTTCTGACCACTATCTCCCTTAATCTGTCTTTTCTTCTATCACCTCCCCCTTTCTCTTATCCCCTTCCCTTCTTACTTCTCTGTTGTGTAAGATAGATTTCTTTTACCATTTGAGGATTTATCTTTTCTCCCTTCGCACCAATTTAGATGTGAGTAAGGCTTAAGTTTTGCCCACTCCTTACTCCTACTATTTCTCCCTCCTCTGTAAAAGTTCTTCCTTTTGTACCTCTTTTGTGTGAGATGACTTTTACCTTTATTCCTCTCCCTCCCCCCTTTCTCCTAGGGGATCTATCTTTTTTGTCTATTCATTTTTAGTTATATCATCCCAACATAATCAACTCACTCTCATACCCTTTCTATGTAGAATCTTTCTAACTTCCCTAATAATGATGAAATTCTTAGAATAGACATGTATCAGCTTCTCATATATTGAAGGAAACAGTTTTACCATATTAAGTTCTTTATTGTTTCTCTTCCATGTTTATTTATGCCTCTTTTGAGTATTGTTTTAGAAAGTATAATTTTCTTTTTGGCTCTGATCTTTTTATCAGGGATAATTGAAAATCCCTTATTTCACTAAATATCTATTTTTCCCTTGAAGGATTATATTCAGCTTTTTGGGGGGTAAGTTATTCTTGGTTGTAATTCGAGCTCTCTTGCCTTCCTTAATATAATAATCTAGGCCCCCCCCTACTCCTTTAACATTATAACTGCTAAATTTTCTGTGATGTTGACTATGGTCCCATGGTATTTGAATGGTTTCTCTGGCTGATTAAAGTGTTTTCTCTTTTACCTAGGATCTTTGGAATTTTACTGTAATATTCCTGGAAATTTTCATTTTGGTTTCTCTTTCAGGTGGTGATTGTTGGATTCTTTCAATTTCTATTTTACTTGCAGGTACTAGGATGTCTTGGAATTATTCCATGATAGTTTCTTGAAATATGATGTTCAGGCTCTTTCTTTGATCATGGATTTTAGTTAATACAATATTTCTTAAATTATCCCTCCTCAGTCTATTTTCCAGGTTAGTTGTTTTTCCTAAGAGATATTTCACATTTTCTTCTATTTTTTCCATCTTTTGGCTTTGCTTTGTTATCTCTTGCTGTCTTGTGGAGTCATTAACTTGCTTAATTCTTACTTTTAGGGAGTTTTTTTCAGCAAGATTTTGTACCTCCTTTCCCATTTAGCCAATTCCGCTTTTTAAGGAGTTATTTTCATCAGTGAATTTTGGTATCTCCTTTTCCATTTGGTTAATTCTGTTTTTTAAGGTGTTATTTTCTTCAGTATTTTTTTGTGCCTCTTTCACCAAGCTGTTTTCTTTTCATAATTGTCTTCCTTTGCTTTCATTTCTTCACCTGATTTTTCTTCTACTACTTTTATTTGATATTGAAAATAATTTTTAAGCTCTTTTGTGAAGCTCTTCTTGTTGAGTTTGTGTCCAATTCACATTTTTCCTTGAGTCTTTCCTTATAGATGTTTTTTGACTTTATTGTCTTCTGAAATTGTGTCTTGATCTTCCCTATCAACATAGTAGCTTTTTATGGTCGGTTTGTTGCTGCTGTTGTTATTATTCACTTGTTTTTTCCATCTGTTTCTTGATTTGGAACTTTTTTGTTACTGTTGGGCTCTGTAAGCTTAAGGTTTTTTTCACATTGGTATTTTTAGAGCTAGTTCTGAGGGTTTGTAAATTTTCAGTGCTCCAAGGTGGTCTGATCTGGGGAGAGGTGGTCACCATTCTTCTGGTCTGCACTCTGGTACTTAACCAGGACTTATCACTTGGGATTGTGATTGATACTGCCCCTCAGGGTCCATGATCCCTTCGGATAGGAAGTGATACTGCCCCTCAGGACTGCCACTCTCTCTTGATTGAAAGCGTATCTGGTCCGGCATCCAGTGCTAGTATGAGGGTCCCCTTTAGTCTCTTTCTGACTAGTTGCCAGATCCCCTTACCAGCTCTGGCTTGGTAGTTCCTGAAGCTGCTGCTGCTTCTGATACCACCACCCAGTCCCACCAATGGTGTTTTATACATGTGGATTCCAGGTAGTGCTGTACAGCTCTTTTTCCTATCTCCTAAGTTGTATTGAGCTGGACAAATGTCTCACTCTTGACCTTTTGTTGGCTCTCCCAATCCATAATTTGATGTGAGGCATTATTTTAAAATTGTTTGGAGGTGAATGTTGGGAGGGCCCAGCTGAGGGCTTTATTCCACCATCTTGGCTCTTCCTAAACTTGTTATTGCTAGCTAATTTATCAGGAGTCTGAAACACCAGTGCAGAAAGATTGCTGCCTACTGTTGACCTTCATTCCTTCTGTGACTGACTAAATCTAAGTATAAATGTTTCCAGTCTTTAAGTCTCTATTATTTTGTTTGGCAATATAAACATTAACGTTGTTTTTAGGAGGTGTTCTAAGTTATATAATTGTGAAATTTATACAAAAAAAGCTTTCCATAAACATTCCAAGGTACCTGGATTCTGGAAATTCAATATTTGGGTTATTTATATTGTGGTCTGGTTGCCCAGGCTCCACATTTGTAAAATATTTTTTATGAAAAATTTTACTTGATGTGGAAATCACAAAAAAGAACCCTATTGCCAGAAGGCCAACTTTGGGAAGATGAAAGGGTTTTTTTTTGGGGGGGGGGTTGGTTATTTTTTTAATATAGTAAAGCAGCACAATCTCATACATATGCAGTGTTGTTGGAAATGTCCCCACCAATCCCTATAGATATGAGGCAGAAGAGAGCCTTTGACTCTTCCCCCTACTTTTGGGTACATATTTTGTTTCCAGATTTTTTATCACCAATAATATTTCTATGGCCATTTTTGTACACAAGTCTTTTCTTGTTATCAGTAACTTCCTTGGGGTGTAAACCAAGTAGGGAGATCTTTGAGTTAAAAGGTATAAATAGCTAAGTAGTTTTTCTTACATAGTTCCAAATTCCTTTCCAGAATGGGTGAAATAATTCACAGTTTCACTAATAGGGAAGTAGTGTACTTGCTTTCCTTTGGTTCTTCTAATAGTGTGTTTTGCCATTTTTGTCCATTTGCTGGCTTGATATGTATGAGGTGATATTTCATGGTTGGTTATAATCACATATCTCTGATTATTTGCATTTTTTACATTTTAATTTGTTATGGATAGTTTGTATTTTTCTCTTGAAAATTATTTACACTTATCCTTTAATTGCTTGCCTACAAGCTTCTCCCTTCATATTTGCCTTGTTGATTAACAGCTTTTTATTGTTAGGTTTTTCAAAGTATATGTTTAATATTTCTGCCAAGCTTTATTTTTAAATAATTTAGTTAATAAAAAAAACATGTATTAAGTACTTAATATGTACCACTTACTGTGAAGCTATAGCTGCAAAACCATAATATGAACCTGTCCTAATAAAACTTTAATTCCTTTTCCATATATATATATATATATGTATGTATGTATATGCATATGCTGGTAGAGTGAGATAGTTAAATAGTTTCCAATTATATGTAAAATTTTTGACGTTTATTTTTAAAAATTTTGAGTTTCAAATTCTGTCCTTCCCTCCAACTCTTCCCCTCTTTGAGAAGACAAGTGTTATGTTATCAGTTATATATGTGAAGTCATGCAAAACATGTTTCCACATGAGCCATGTTGCAAAAGAAAATAATACACACACAACCAAGAAAATGAAAGTTTAAAAAATGTATACTTCAGTCTGTATTCAGAGTTGATCAGGTCTTTCTCTGGAGGTCAATAAGAGTTTTTATTACAGATCTTTTATAGGTATCTGGAACATTGTCTTGATAAGAACAGCTACGTCTTTCCCAGTTACAATTTTGCTCTTCCTCCAACTTCCCAGTCATTTATCCTATCTCTCTGATCATCAGACTCCTCTTCTAGGTCCTTAGTCCCTGCAGATACACCCCAGTTTCACTCATCCTTGAAAAATTCCTTCCTTTACTCCTAATTTTCCTTTATTTCTCCTTCCCTTCACAACCAAATTCCCAGGAAAAACTGTCTCATCTTATTGTTATTACTTGCTCTCTTCTTACTCACTTCTTAACACCTTGGATTCTGACATTGTGACTCATAAAATTGCTTTCTCCAAAGTTAGAAACAACCTCTTAATATTGAAATCTGCTGGATTTTTAGCAGTTCTCATCTTTTTTTGCCTCTTAATAGCATTTGACACTGCTGAGTTGACCTGTCTTCCTGGCTGCTCTCATCTTGGGTTCTTTGTGATACAGCTCTCTTTATTCTCCTGTCTACTTGGCAGGAGAATTTCTTCACACCTCCTAACTGTAGGTATGACCCAGGTCACATTCCTGTATCCTCTTCTCTCTCTGATAACATCATCATCTGTTATAGATTTAAATAGTATCTCTGTGTCAGTAGCCCCAGATGTGTATGTAGATACCTAGCTTCTCTTAAACTGTACTCCTACCAGTTGACTATTAGACATTTCAAACTTTATATCTCACAGGCACCTCAAATTTAACATTTCCAAAATAGAACTAATCAGTTTTTCCCTTCAAAACACCCTTTTCCCACCATCCAGGTTAATAATCTTGGAATCATCCTTGATTCTTTTCTTTGCCTTATTTCACATAAACAGTGAGTGCTCATTCCTAAGCCTATACCATCTCTTGCATCTAATCTACTATTCTCTATTTCCATGGCCATTGCTCTATCTCACGTCCTTATCTCCTCTTTACTGGAGTATCACAATAATTTCCCAATTATATTTCTGCCTCAAGTCTCTCTCTTCCAGTCTGCCCACTGTATAGCTGCCAAAGTGATTTTCTAAAGCCCAAATCTGATCATGGCACTTCCCTAAGCAGTACTTCCTAGTTTCCTCTGGAGTCAAATACAAGTCCTGTCTTGACATTTGAAGTCTTTCACAGCCTGTCCTAATCTGGTTTTTCATCCTTATTATATAATCATTGCTTTTTCTTCTAAGATAGGCCTAACCCCTATAAATTTGTTGATTCAAGTTTGGTATAAATTGGAATGGCATGAGATATTCTTAGACCATACAGAAGTTAGAAAAAGAAGAATTAATGAAGTGTAGCACGAAAAAGCTATTGAGCAAGGATAAGTGTTATTTCACTGGTCCAAGTTTCAATCCATCCACTTGTGCCTTGGCTGCCCACCAGTCAGAAGTGTGTATTAGGGCTGGCTAGGTGGCGCAGTAAGAGCACCGGCCCTGGAGTTGGGAGGACCCGGGATTGGTTCCAGCCTCAGATACTAAACACACACACACACACACACACACACACACACACACACGCACACACAAACTGGCTGTGTAACCATGGGCAAGTTACTTAACCCCAATTGCTTAAAAAAAAAAGAAATGTATATTATGCCCAAGGTGCAAGCTGATTCCTCCTGTAATACACTTTTCTATTTAGGTCCCCTTGGACCATTTAAAACTTGGAGATGACTTCTCTGTCTTTTAAAGGAAAAACTAGCCCAGGCATGTGGCAGACACCCCAGTAGATGTTGCTTTGAGTGCATGTAGTCAGCCTTGTGACATGGATCTCAGTAGATGTTGCTCTGTATGCATGGTCAGTCAACCAGCATTCTTTAAGTGCTTACTTTATGCTGAGCACTGGGTATGCAAGAAAGGTGAAAATTGGCCCTGCCATGTCCCTGCCAGCTTCATTTTAATCTCTTCCCTGTACTCTTATGGTCCAGCTAATCTGTTATTCTGCTATTCCTCCCACTTTGATCTCCCACCTCCATGTTATTGCACAGGATGCTCCCCATGCCCATAATGATCCACCCCTTAGGATCCTTGCTCTCCTTATATCTTAGTTCAAATTGCATCTTCAGTATGAGGCTTTCCTTAGTCTCCTCCAGCTCCTAGAGCCTCTCTACCCCCACTATAGAAAATTTATATTTTTGTTGTATATACATGCATATTTATATATGTCTGTGTATATGTTATTCTACTTCCCCTTCATCCACCCACCCCCACCCCAATAGAATATAAAGTTAACAAGCATAGACACTGTTTAGTTTTTGTCTTTGTATTCGCAGTACAGGGCAAATAGATGTCTCTGCAGGAGATATAGTATTGGGCCTGGAGTCAGGAAGACTCATCTTCCTGAGTTATAATCTAGCCTCAGACACTTAGTATCTGTGTGACTCTGGGTAAGTCACTGAACACTATTTGCCTCACCTTCTTCATCTGTAAAATGATCTGGAGAAGGAAATGGCAAACAACTCTTGTATCTTTGCCAAGAAAACCCCAGATGAGGTTACACAGAGTCAGACATGATTGAAAAACAACCGAACAATAAAACTCTCCAGTCCCTAGCATAATGTTTGGTTTAGTAGATGGTTAATAAGTCCTTTTTTGGGGGGCGGCTAGGTGGCGCAGTGAATAGAGCACCGGGCCCTCGAGTCAAGAGGACCTGAGTTCAAATCCAACCGCAGATGCTTGACACACTTACTAGCTATGTGACTTTGGGCAAGTCACGTAACCCCAATTGCCCTCCAAAAAGCAAAAAAAAAAAAAAAAAAAAGGACTTGTTGGTTGAATTAACTGTTGCCTTTGCCGACCTGCACATGTGAACTTGATTTTTTAAGGACCTCCATAGCATAAATAATAGGCAACTTTCTAAGAGTATAATTTGCACAAAATGTGCTGACCTATATTGGTAGATGGAATTTCTTCATCTAGGTGTTCCTCAAATCAGTGAAATCACAGGTCTAGTCCATTTTCCAAGTTTCTCTTATATTTCCATGAAGACCGTATCTTTGTTTCTTTGTAACTCCATATTGCCTGATGTGATGTCCCAAAATCAGTACATATTGATTTTTGATAGAATGAGTCATTCCATGTTGTGTTTATTATTACTACAATTTCATTTTCATTCATCCATGTTTCTGTCTTTAGTCCAGTTATTTTTCCCCATGAAATACACATACTGGTGTGTGTGTGTGTGTGTGTTTTCCAAGCACAGATAGCTATATTATCTAAGAATAAAAGAAGCATTGCTCAGTCTATTTTTGGCGGGGTCGTAGAGGAGGTTTTGTGATCTCTTGAATGGTGTAGACATCAATACAGCATTT
This sequence comes from Petaurus breviceps papuanus, assembly GCF_028583685.1. Classification (NCBI taxonomy): domain Eukaryota; kingdom Metazoa; phylum Chordata; class Mammalia; order Diprotodontia; family Petauridae; genus Petaurus; species Petaurus breviceps. The sequence continues at coordinate 17,241,106 of NW_027187369.1, forward strand.
AGTGAACCTTTGCAGTAGATATCTCCTGTGGAATTGAAGGAAATTTCTGACTAAAAAGAATTTAACATCTGATCAAAAAAGTAAGTAGGATTATGCCGTAGTCAGCATACTGGAATAAAAAGAGCTAACCATGCAGAGAAGAAGATTATAATACTTGTCCTTATTCCCTTTCACTTGAATCCAGTAATCAAAATATGGCTTTCATCCTCAAACTTAATTTACAGCTCTAATTTCATTATTTCCAAACCCTGCTAGATCTCTAGGATAAGCTGCAGCTGTGTATCAGTGTGGAAAATAGAGATATACCTTTCTGTTCAGTTATTCATAACCATAGCAAGTAGGAAGGTTGATGATTTTATCTCTTCACTGCCCCTTCTCTGTTCAAAACAAGGTCCATAGTCATTACTTTCCTTTGAGTTAAGTCTTATGTGTTACTTCAGACATTGGAATAATCATCTGATTTCTATAAATAATATAGGATTTAAAGATTAGGGGGATTTCAATAAATAAAGATTTGTCTTCATCAGTTGAGGAGGACAAAATAACTAAGAGCTTTGTGCTTAATGGATGATAGATACTAAAGTCAAAAATAAAAGATGGCAATAGATGAGAAGCTTCACTTACCTCTGGTAAACATCTTCACCTTTCCTCTAAACTAAGATGCTGCCATAATCACTTGAATTTATATTAGCATTTTCTTTTCTTTTAATATTTAATTCTTTATTGTATTACACAGAGGAAAAGAAACCTTTTTGTCATTTTGCTGAAAGGTAATGCTTATTTTTAAACTAAGCACCAGCATTTTTGTTCAAGGGTAGAGTAGCACTATTTTAAAATTAGCAACACATGTTGACAAGAAATTAGGATTAATATAGGGACCAATCTTCTAGTAAACATGACTTTGGTTATCTTATGAACTCTGACAGCAGAAATTGTTTGAATGCAGAAAGTTCTGCCTATAGATATCAGGGAGGAGGGGCTTAGAGATGGGAGATGTTCCCCAATCTTTGACCTAGGGATTTGGAAAAAGTATGAAAAAAGAAAAATTTATCAGATAATATCTTCACAGTCTTTGTCCTTCTACCTTTCTCTCTCTCTCTCTCTCTCTCTCTGTCTCTTTCTCTCTCTCTCTGTCTCTCTCTCTCTCTCTCTCTCTCTCTCTCTCTCTCTCTCTCTCTCT
>NW_027187369.1:17242295-17250347 GCF_028583685.1 Petaurus breviceps papuanus
CTCTCTCTCTCTCTCTCTCTCTCTCTCTCTCTCTCTCTCTCTCTCTCACACACACACACACACACACACACACCTCTGAATACTGTAGTGTTTTTTATCCCACAGTCACTTCCCTTATAAGTTCCCATCTATACTACCCTCCTTTGCAAAAATAATGTATATATATATATACACACACATATATATATACACACACACATATATATATATGTGAGGGGGGTGTGGTTGTGGGCATATATATATATATATTTTTTTTTTTCAAACAATATTGAGATCTTGATCAACAAAATGTCTGACATTCTGCACCTGCAGTCCTCTATAGAGTTGAAGCAAATGTGTTCCTGCATCAGCCATTTAGAACCAGTATTAGTCATTACATCTCATGTGAATTCTCTTACCTTTTAGAATTGTCCTCATTTATGTTATTATAGTCATTGTTTATATTATTTTACTAGGTTTTTCTTTCTTCCCACTATATCAATTTATACAAGTCTTCCCATTTTCATAGTTGTCACTCTTTACAATATAGTAATTTTCTATTGCATGCATTTTATTGTCCATTATTCCCAATTCAGTGAATCCATATCTTAATTATATGTAGGATAAGTCTGCCATAAATATTGTGTTATATAAGGAACTTTCCTATCTGTCCTCAACCTCTTGGGGGGATATGACCACTAGTGGAACCAATGGGTCAGAGGGTATAAAGAGTTTAGTAATTTCTCTATAGTAATTCAAAATGGATTTTGAGTGGTTGTGTCAAGTAGCATCTTTACCTAATAGTGTTTCATTGTCTATGGTGCCTTTAAGTATAACATAGTTTGCCTTTTTATCTGTCTTGACAGTTTCATTTTTTTTACTACTATATTATCTGAAAAAAAATTATTATACTCCTGATTTTTTTGGATTGCTTGAGGTTTAAGGAATTTTTTTCACCTTCTCATTTTCTTTTATATATTGTTTTGTGTCTTAAATATGTTTATTTCTTTTGGAAACTTGTATTTTTTTAAATCATCTTGTCTTTTTAAATTTTGGGGGAGTAAGTTTCATCCATTCACTTTCAAAGATATAATGTTTAAGCTTGTGTTTTCTTCTGTTTTTGAAAGTTTTTTAAATTGTTTTTACATATCTTGTTTTGTTTTACATTGTCTACATTTTCTAACATATCATTTCCTCCTAGAGACTAATTCTCTATAATAGGATGAAAAAGAAAGAAAAGAAAAAGAGAAATAATATGTCCAACATTATGTGAATGAAAATTATTTTTTAATGCTTACTATTTTAGAAACACTGTGCTCTGTTATTGTATTCCAAACTAAGTTCTATAAATACAAATTTAAGAGTTTAACAGACCCTGACCTCAAAGAGATGATGTTCTAATAGGGGAGATCACATATTGGAAAATGGTAACCAGGGCAAGAAGGGAGTTTTGTTATGGGAAGTCACAAAGATGGTAAGTGAACAATAGGGCAGCCCAGTGATATAGCCTTTCCAGAGGCATTTGTAATATTGATTTTATTATAGTGCTCAGCAAGAAGTAGGAAATGGTCAGTGAGAAGGGTCTCCATGTAATGGTAGAGTATTTCCAGAATAAAGATGAGACATGTAGGTGCTACAGTGGTTAGCGCTCTGGACCTGGAGTGAGGAAGACCTGAGTTCAAATTCAATCTCAGACCCTTACCAGTTGTGTGACCCTGGGTAAGTCATTTCATTTTCTTCATCTGTAAAATGGGAATGATAAGCATCTGTATCCCAGAGTTAATGTGAGCATCGAATAAAAGATGTGTAAAATGCTTTGTAAAGCTAAAAACACCAAATAAATGCTAGTTATTATTATTCTTATTCATCCAAGGAATATAGAGATAAATAGCTTCTCTTAAAGGTAAAAACACTTGAACTCAGGTCTTTTTGATGTCCAAATCAGTCCTCTGTCCACTATGACTATGCAGCTTTACTTCTGGTTATTGTGAAACCAAAAAAGAGGTAATTTTTTTGACCAGGTATCAGTGATGTGCACAGGTATGCATATGCATACCACTGATCAGAAGCCTGGGATTGTACAATCAATCTTATGAATTAAAAGGACAGATATTTTCGAATCCTGCCTCTGACTTTCCCCAGCCCCTTTCCCAAAGATATATATATATATATATATATAGATAGATAGATAGATATATCTATATAGACATATATATATATATAGATGAATACACATTAGTGTACAGAGACACTTCTTTCAGCCTTCCTCCTCAATGAGTCTTGCTTATTTTCCCATTGTGCATTGTGATTCAAGTTTTCCTTCTGAGTTTGACCTTAGTTATTTCTTCAGAACATAGCACCAAAATGTCTTTTTATCATGCTGGCTCCCATTCTCTCATCACTGACTTTATTTTCTTAAGATTTGGGCATGCCCCAGGGTTTCTTCATCTCTTCTGTGTCTCTTTTCTTAGATCTGCTTTGGCAATACAGTTATTCTCATGAAGTAGGCAGGGTTGTATTCCTTCCTAAGGCCAGAGTGACATTAGAATTCTTTCAAGAGCTGAGTTCCTGCTTTGAATAAGGATTGGTCTTGCAAACTGTACAAACAGACATGAGCCACAGGTCATGCCTTCTGCTGAAAAGGCCTCTGAGATTATGAATCAGTGCTGTATAGAGAGCTATCTTCAGACCCTGAGTTTCAAAGACCTGACCAAAAAGGAAGTGAAGGCTATGGCATTTGATGGATGTAAAACTAATACTCTTAATCATGCAGTGACTGAGCAAAGTTTACTAGGATGTGTTGATTCTCTCCAAAAAGGTGTCCTGTTCAACTTTGAGCTGCAATCTTAGACCTTGAAAAGAACCTGGCTAGTGAGACCCATTTATGCAACAGTTATTAAGAACCTGCAGTATACAGAGTGCTGTGCTAAAGGAGATAAAAGATAATTAAGACATATACCCCTATTAGATGCCTACTGAATGCCAGGTATCATTCTCTTTGGTCAGGAAATTGGGTGTAGACTCAGCTGGTATAATTCAGATTGTATTGTTGTTATGCTCTATCTAACCATTGCTTTCAGGATCTTTTTCTGTTCAATTAGATCTAATTTTCAAAAAGCACCATTAATTGCTCACAACTCATCCAACTGGTTGCAGAATGTCAATCATGTTTTAATATGTTGTCTCGTTGTTGTTGACCTTGATGAAATTATCCTTTTGTGATTTTCTCATTGACCCACAAAATCTTTACAATTAAATTATTTTTTTCCTCTATGTAAATTTTCTTCAGGCACCCTTTATCATAGGCAGTCCCCTATATAACCCTTGAATTGGTGGGATAGATCCTGTTTGGGCCTGCCACCTTTGTAGTCTCGATGCCACTACCACTTCTACTTCCATTTTGAATGGCCTTTAGGGGTGGGGACCTTGTTGACATTGAGACCACATGTGACCTTTTGAACGAGTGCAAGTTTTACAGAACAAATCGTTTTATTAAGGTAATTTGTTCTGTGAAGTTTGGATTCAGTCAAAGGGTCGCACCTGAGGACTTAGAGGACCACATGTGGCCTCGAGGCCCTAGGTTTCCCACCCCTGGGCTAGCTTGTACTCCCTTTCCCCACCTCATCCTCTGTCTCAGTCCCTGGCTTCATTGTCTTGGTACTTTACTGTGGTTTCTTTCCTTGACCAATCTCTTTCCCCCCTTGCATAGTCACCAGATGGGAATTGGTTCCTTCTCCTGTGCTGGCTGACCCTAATCAGATATCTCAGGCCTCCAACAAGTCCCCCACTTGTGTGCATCCTTCCGCTGAGGTACGCTTGTCTCCTGCTGTGGCTTGCAGGACCCCAGAGAGTCTAGAGCTGGGTGCCCTCTCTCCCTGTTCTGTTACCTTCTCAGATCTGTTCTGACAAGCGTGGAATGTTTATCTGGCATTTAGGCTACCAGCACTGCTCTTTAGAGCACTGGCTGGCTGCAGGAGCCATTGTGAGAGCCGGCACTTTTTTTCTTGGCTTGGTTCCTCTCTCATTTTCTTTAGTTGCTGCCCATTTTCTGGAGTAGGTGCTCTCTTTCCTTGATTAGCCCTTCTAACCTCTGCTGGCTTCTGGCCATCTTTTTCTTCCATTCTGGCTTGGGGGAAGGAGCTTACTTAGCTTTCTTTTTGGTCTTCTTTTTCATCACTCTGTCTCTAGTCCTTTAAAATAGTTACAGGAGTTTCTATTGTAGAGGGGGGCTCATCTTTGAAATTTCACTTTATCACCTTCCGTGTTTGTTCTTGTAGTGAGTTGATTATCACCAAATAAGAAAGATTGAATTTTTCTTGAAATATGATTGCATTTTTAAGGGGGAAGCACAAAATCTCAATTATATTTATACCTTACCAAACTTAAATGAATTATTGAAAAATTTGCCCTATACCTTAATCCTTATATGAATTATTTTTAAGAACCTGATCGCAGTATGAGAAAGATTGTCTTTCACATTTTTGAACCAGGATTAAAAATATTTGAATACACATTCATAATGCTTTGGGTCCTCAAATTAATTCTTATCATATATTTTGAATTGAAGCTATAAAATCCATTTTTGATGCTCATTAACTAGTGGTTGCTGAACTGAGGGGCCAGCAGTATAAAATGTAAAAGCCCCAATAACATGCTTACTTGACAAGCCAGCAGAGGCTAGAGGTGCTGCGGGAGTGACTATATGATTTCTCTAAAGAGTAGGAACTGATCTATTTGCTATTCGACTTGTCTTTCTTTCCTGTACATTGTTGCTATTAGGATTGAGCTATTAAAAAAGGTTAATTTGCAGTGTGTATTGTAAATGAGAAAGAATTGCTAAGCCTGAGGTAAATCATTAAAAAGGAAGCTGTTCTTGTCTTCTTAAGATTGGGTCTCCCTTGTCAGTATTGCGCATCTCTGCCTCATTTCCAGACCTGGCTTCATGGGGCACATAGGGCCTTAGAAAAATGATCTTTGCACTGTGTCTGTGGGAAAGAAGCACTTGTGAGGTCAGTAGCAGGAAAAATTTAAAGGACCGGACTGTTGCCCAGGACAGCTTGTCTCTTGGGATGGTCTCATTTTGAGGAATGAGTCAGAGAGTGTAGTGGGGAATAAGGGTTGAGGACATTAATAGTCTATGGAGGGTCTTTGAATAGGACAGAAATATAGGGGCTCAAAATGTGGTTCACCAACTTAATAACTTTGTCCAGGCCTAATATTGTGAATAACTGAGGAAGCACCAACTACCATCACCACAACAACAACCGTAGCTGCAACAAAACAACTTTACATCCTCCAATCTCAAAATGGGCAGTAACTTTAGAGATCCTTTGGTCCAATCTCCTTTACCACAGCTAGGGACACATTCTCTGGCCCTCAGAGATGATCATCTGTTTTGTGTTTCCAGTAACAAGGAGCTCCCAGCACTAAATCATCTCTAAAGCATTGTGTAAATGTGAACCACTGCCACCACCCTGGGAAGCTCATTCTATTTTTGGATGGCTCTCTTAGTTTTGTTTTCTTCTTCTTTATATTGAGCCAAAATCTCCCTATGAGCTACTTCTAGTTCTACCCTTTGGGGCCAGCAGAAGAAATTTGCCACTGTGACAGTGGTCTGATACATAAAGACTATATTATGCCCAGCTTTACCCTCAGCCCCATCCCAATTTTCATCGGCAAATATCTCCAAGGAAAGGGTATGCACAGTTTTATAGCATTATAGCACTGTGGGCATAGTTCCAAATTACTCTTCAGAATGGTTGGACTAGTTCATAACTTTACCAACAGGGTATTAGTGTCCCAATTTTTCCATATCCCTTCCAACATTTTTCATTTCCCTTTTCATATTAGCCAATCTGTTAGGTGTGAAGTGGTACCTCAAAGTTGTTTTAGTTTGCGTTGTTCTAGTCAATAGTGATTTAGAGCATTTTTTCACATGACTAAAGATAACTGATTTCTTCTTCTTAAAACTGCCTGTTCATATCCTTTGGGCATTTATCAGTTGGGGAATGACTTGTATTCTTATAAATTTGACCCAATTCTCTATATATTTAAGAAATGAGACCTTTATCAGAAAACAAACTTGTTATAAATTTCGCTTCTGCCCCCATTTTCTGTTTTCCTTCTAATCTTGACTATCTTAGTTTTGTTTGTGCAAATACTTTTAATTTATTGTAATCACAGTTATCCGTTTTCCATCCTGTAATGCTATTTCTTGTTTGGTCATAAATTCTTCCCTTGTCCATAGATTTCAGAGGTGAAATATTACATGCTTCCATAATTTGTTTGTGTTATCACCCTGCGTTCTTAATCACATAACCATTTTGACCTTATATTGATATATAGTGTGAGATGTTGGTTTATATCTAGTTTGTTCCCAACCACTTTCTAGTTTGCCCAGCAGTTTTTCTCAAATAAGGAGTTCTTAACCCAAAATCTTGGGTCTTTGTGTTTGTCAAACACTAGATTACTATCGACATTTACTACTTCATGTTGTGTACTTAATCTATTGCATTGATCCACCACTCTATATCTTAGTCAGTACTACATTGTTTTGATGATTACCATTGTATGAACTATGTTGAGATCTTATATTGCTAGGCCATCTTCCTTCACATATTTTCATTGAGTCCCATGATATTCTTGACCTTTTGTTCTTTAAGATGAATTTTATTATTTTTTCTTGCTTTCTAAAATAATTTTTTTGTAGTTTGTTTGGTATGGCACTGAATAAGTCAATTAATTTCAAGTAGAATTGTCGTTTTTATTATATTGACTTTGCCTACTCCCTATTTGTGTAAAAAGTATTTTGTACTTGTGTTCATATAGTTCCTGGGTTTGTCTTGGCAGGTAGACTCCCAAGTATTTTATAATGTCTACAATCATTTTAAATGGAATTTCTCTTGCTGTCTCTTGTTGCTGGACTTTTTTGGTAATATATAAAAATGATTTGTGCAGATTTATTTTCTATCCCGCAACTTTGTTAGTTGTTCTTTATTTCCACTAGTTTTTCAGTTGGTTGTCTCTGATCCTCCAAGTATACCATCATAGCATCTGCAAAGAATTTTGTTTCTTCATTGCCTATTCACATTCCTTCAATTTCTTTTTCTTTTCTTGTCATCATACCTAGCATTTCTAATATGATAGTAATTAATAGTGGTGATAATGGGCATCCTTGCTTCACCTTTGATCTTAGCTTATCCCCATTACATAGAAGGCCTGCTGATGGTTTTAGATTGAGACTACTTATCATTTTAAGGAAAATTCCATTTGCTACTATGCTTTCCACTGTTTTTAATAGGAATGAGTTGTATTTTGTCAAAAGCTTTTTCTGCATTTATTGAGATAATAATATGATTTTTTGTTGTTTTTCTTATTGATATAACACTACATTTCTAGTTGAATTTAATACAGTTCTGAAGGGCATTGCTTGCTGTACTAATCTTTAAGAATATAAACATCGAGAGTCAGTAGATGAAGGTTTTTCTTCATATTACTGGAAGATGGTTTCTTAAGGTAGGAATGAGTATAAACTACCCCTTCACACTGATCTTCTAAGTATCCACTTATGGTATCACAGCAGTTCCTGCCATATTTGTTTGGGGCATTTCTCTTTGTGTCCCTTTTTATACTGAAAGATCATCTCTTAAAATATTTTGGAAATTTAGTATACGGGTGTGGAAGAAGCGTGGTTAACAAAGCCTTTTTTTACTCTTTTGTGCAAGCTTTGAAATTTAAGATGCATTGGTTGTCATCTTAATTTCTCTCAGTACCGCACTGTGTCGTGAATTTTATATGGCACATTTGTGGAACTACAGAACAGAGATGTGCACTTAAAGAACTTTATGTTTTGATGTAAGTTGAGAACTATTTCATTTTTAACTGTGCGTTTAAGCCCTGCAACTAATATATCTGTAATGTGAACAGGATAGTTTGATAAGAATGCTATATATATATATATATATATATATATATATATATATATATATATGTGTGTATGTGTGTGTGTATATAGAGAGAGAGAGAGAGAGAGAGAGAGAGAGAGAGAGAGAGAGAGAGAGAGAGAGAGAGAGA
>NW_027187369.1:17250357-17267259 GCF_028583685.1 Petaurus breviceps papuanus
AGAGAGAGAGAGAGAGAGAGAGAGAGAGAGAGAGAGAGAGAGAGAGAAATGTAGTCTATCTCTGTAGGCAAATCTTAGAGGTTAATCTGCCTATTCCTGGTGACTTCCTACAAGAGATCTTAGCTATTATAATTCTCTCAACCAAACAATTAAAGAAGAGGTCGTGGCAGTTGGCTGGAGAAGCAGGCAAGGTGAGGAGAAGGACTGAGAATACAGTATTGTATTGCTGGAACTCTCTGCTATCCTAAGTATTATCTTCTTGGAGAAATGCCACCTATCACAGGCACAGAGACAAACTAAAATTTTGCCTCCAATTTATTGAGCCTTCTCTGCTGGCAGTCTATTTACAGAAGGGAGATAGACCATGACTTTTTTTGAAAGAGGTTTTTAAAGTGGTTTGACTGATACACTATTGAAGTTTAATTTCTTTATAAGAAGCCAATAATACATTCTCCTTTGCATAAAGATATTTCTAGGAGAAACTAGATGAAGTGGGAGATGCTATAGATCACAGTTTTCTTTTTTTAGCTTAATTAGCATATTTCAGAGCAGACAGATAGGAGATGACTAGTGGATCTTTGCCCAAGGAACCAACCTTGTCCTCAGCCCCTCCTACCATGTCAAGTCCTAGATCCCTGAAAAGCGAGCAACCTAGCTGATCTCAGTGGCTAAGAATTTGTTGCCTTGGCCTTCCCTTGCAAACTAACATGAATGAATATAAATAGTTCCCCCATCCCCTTGGTTCTTTGCTGTCCATTTTACCTTTACTTTTTTCTCCTTACTTCATAGCTTCTCCATAGACTTCCTTTAGTCCCTTACCTTGGACTTCCCTGGCTTTCCAAAACTCAAATTCTCTCTTACTGCTGGAAGTAGTAGTAGTCAGCTCCTCTTCATTATTGGAAGAGCATTAACATCCCATTATCCTTCTTACTAGGAATACATCTCTAGCATTTGATGTCACAGAATTATGATGAATAATTACCATGTTCTCCCACTGACTAAGTCATCCATCTTTTTAGTGTCCTCCTCAGAGACAGACCAGTGAGTGACCTGGTTTTATTATGTGGCTGACCTATAGTGGCATTTCCCATGTTTCTTGTGTTCCCATGACTGCTTATTTTGCTGTAAGTCTCTGTCCATGCTGTAATCATTCCTTCCCTTTTTATATGCAAACATGTTTGTTGAATTGAACTTCATGTGTATGATGACACTTTAGAACAATATGGAACAAAGCTGCCATTTAACTTAGTTTCTTGGATAATTTTTGCCATAACTGATGACTGTAGGCCAGGTCATAATGGATCTCAGCCAGTGGGAAAATATTTTTTCCTGTCCTAAACTCCAGGGATTAGCAGTAATAACTCAAATAACACCTAACACTCTATTGAATCTTCTTGCTTTTAAATCGTTTGGAGAACTTTGGGCCTTCCTCAAAATGTCTGCACTGTGGTATCAAATAAAGTGAGCCATTGCCACATAATTACTTACTAGTGATACGATCCAGATTATAGTAAATAATGAGTGTTCTGATCTGATGACAACACAACCTAGGGGTCCTGGGTAATTACCAATTATTCCTGTCACATATCTCTAAAAAGTGTGACCTTTGCTGTCCTTAATAGAAGCTGGAAGAGGAAACTGTCTAGATATATACCCAATGAAACACTGAAACTTTGACTGTGTTGTATTCTTATTTCTAAGACCTGTGTTGTAGAAGCTAGCCCATATTGCCTCCCCATTTCCTGCCTGTAATTTGTACCATCTCTACAGATTTGGTTGGTATGATAAACACCTTAAATAGTTCTGATGAGTAGGAAACAATTACAGGCCATAAAAATAGAGACATCTGCATCAGTATCAATCTTAGACTATTGAACAGGAGGGAAGTAGCTATAGAGTTTCTAATGTTTCATTTTGAACTCTACCTGTATTGGAGTCACTTCAGGATGGCTTTGTATGAATTCTTGATAGTTTGACTAATTTCCATAAATTTGCATTGCTGATGCTATTTTAATTTGTGTCAACAGTATCATTCTGGGTATCTCACATAAGCATACAGGTATGAAGCATAATACTTCATCCAAGGGAATTAAATCTTCCTCAGTGAACAGATAATTATAAATAAACACACAAGTCAAGTTTTTTCTTCTCCAAGACTGCAATACCTTTTTGGATTCTAAAATGCCATTACTGAACCATTGAGAGATAATTGTTCCTTGACTATCAGTTGTATGTGAAATTCATAAGACTAGTGGTTTTAAAGGGAATTGTCCCATTGAAAGAAAACAGGTGACATTCACAATCTGAAACTTTTTTGTGGGCTGCCAAATAATTCATTAAAATGTTATCCCCAAGAACTGGTAAGGACTGCCTGGCACTTGAATTTGTTATGGAAAATATCTAGCTTTAGTGTGTAGAGGTGTCACCCTGGCCTTCAACAGGGACCAGACTAAAATATAATTGGAAAATATTTAACATAAAATAAATAAAATACAATACAACATAGATAATGTTAATATGTGGTTTTCTAAGTCAATATGCATATTCAGGGATCCATTTGTATTTGAGGTTGACACCATTATTGTAGAAATATCAGCATAAAGTTTCAGTTGAGATCTCTCTGTAACAAGGAATGGGAAAGAAGATAAAAGTTTTTTTTTTCTATTCTGACCTATAGCAAATAAAGGATTAACCATAATTACTTGGAGAAAAATGATTTTCTTTTGAGTAAAATGTAGTTCAGAAGTAATCATCTAGAATATAGTAGTCTGTTAATAGCCTATATTAATACCTCATTCTATTCTCTCAGAAGGATTTATTAAAGAAAAGTATATGTTTGTGTATATTGAATATACCTAGAATATGATACAGCCCTTTAAAATAGAAATACATACAGCTTTGAAACTTTGGTGGGAATTTAAATAGACAAAATTTAATTTGAGAGAACACTACTTATTTTTTTTTTCTTTTGAAAAGTACTCTGAGTGGGAATGATCGTTAGTAGTCAATATCATAGTTTGATGTCCCAAGCAAAAACAGGGTGCTGTATTTATACATGAAAACAGAGTGATTTATTCACACTATTTCTTGTATTAATTTATTTCTTCTTCTGAAATAAATATCCTACTTAACACATTCAGCTACTATGTATATTCTGTAGGTTGGTATAGTATTTATTTCCATTCATTGTAGGATATAGTAAACGTTGAAGATATGTGTTCTTCCTAGGGCTGAGTAGTCTCTAGGCTCTTAGACACCACAGAACTTCTCCTTAGACAAGGCTAATCAGCTGAGCCTTCTCAAGCCCTTCATAACCTGGTCTCACCTTTTCAGTCTTCTTAGCACCTATTAACTGCCACCTCCCTTCCCTACCTCTCCACAAACTGCTTTACAGTGACACTGGCTTCTTTTTTTCCTCTCCCAAGTTGTTCCATCTCCTGACTCCAGCCATTTTCACTGACTGTCCCCTATGCCTGAAACTTTTCCACTACTCATCCTCTAATTCTCCCTTTTCTAGTTTCCCTTAATTCTCAGCTCAAGTTCCATCTTCTACATTAAGCCTTTTCCAGACCTTCTTCATTTAAGTCCCTATCCCCTGGAGGTTATTCTGCTCATACTTCACTTATTCAGTTCTTTTCATTTTGTCTCTGTCATTAGATGGTGACCTCTTTGAGAGAAGGCACTTTTATTCGCCTTTCTTTATGTCCCTAGCACTTAGCACAGACTCTGGTATGTAACAGGAGCGTAATAAATGCTAACTGACTTAGCTTGAGTTCTTTTTGAAACTTCTCCCTGTGTTAGTCAGTAAAAGGCTTCTCCAGTAGTCCAACAGCCTCATTTTATGGATGAGAAAACTGAGACAAAGTAGATTTAAAGTCCCTTCCAGAAAGTGAGGAGATGCTTTTAGATGGGCAGGAAAATAAAATTTTGAGAAGATTTCACCAATTTCCTGTAGTTTAGATTCTCTGTGTCATCTTTGCCTATTACTTTTTTTCTGTAGTTGTCCCTAATTTCTCTTATTTTTAGTTTTTATTCTTACTTTTTTTACCCAAGTGTAATTTCCTCAAGAACACCTCTCCCTTCCCCTCCTAGAGAGCCATTCCATATTACAACTAATACTTAAGAGAAAAAGAAAGGAAAAAATCAACAATACTCAGTATACCGAATAAGTCAGAAAGTATGTGCCATCTTCAACATTTGTTTACCTCCCGTGACTGTAAGGGTAAAGCCATGCATTTTCTTTGAACTTTTGCAGTATCTGCTTCTGATATTTTGGTGTTTTACTGTTTATTTTGTTCTAGTCATTGTATGTGTTGTTTTATTGGCTCTGCTTACTTCACTCAGCATTAGTTCGTGTAGATCTTTGTATTTATCATTTTATTCTTATAATTAGGAAAATTCCATTACTTTCCTGTACCACCATTTGGTTTGCTATTCTCCAATCAGTGTGTATATGTTTTGTTTCTAGTTCTTAATTACCACAAAAAGTGTTGCTATATGAATATAGTGAACTTCTTTTTATCAATGGCTTCTTTGAGGTTTATCAAGTTAGTACTCAAATCTCTGAGTCAAAGTCTATGGACATTTTAGTCACTTTGTTGGCATAATTGCAAATTGCTTTCATGAACAGTTATATTGATTCACAGATCCACCATCAATTTACAAGAATGCCTATCATCCTACAACCCCTGCAACATTGATATCCATTGTCATCTTTGCCAAGTTGCAGGATGTGAAGTTAAATTTCATAGTTCTTTTGATTTTCATTTCTTCTATTATTAGTGATTTGGAGCATGCTTTCCTATGATTGTAAATAGCTTACAATTCTTTTTTGAGCACTACTCATAGTCTTTTCTTTTGCTTTTTGGAGGGGAGAAGTCAGGGCAGTTGGGGTCAAATGATTTGCCCAAAGTCACAGGACTAGTAAGTGTTAAGTGTCTGAGGCTGCATTTGAACTCAGGTCCTCCTGACTCCAGGTCTGGTGCTCTATTCACTGCACCACTTAGCTGCCCCAACAGTGCTCATATTCTTTAACCACTTACCTATTTGGCCTTATATAGCTGTTATTTGTTTTGGATACACACAGCATGTGTATGTATTTTCATATTTATGTTAATTGTTTATATATTTTAAATAACAAATCCTTGCCTGGGAAATGTGGGACAAAGATGTTTGTTTTCCCCCTCAGTCAGTCACTTCCCTTATTAAGTTAGGTGTACTGATTTCATTTGTGCAGAAGTTTTTCAGTTTCTTATCAACAAAGTTCCATGTTTTATCTTCTGTAATTGCCTATGTCTCTTGGTTGGTTAGAAATATATCTCGACATCTACCCATAACTGTGAGGTGTGTGTGTGTGTGATATTCTTTCTTCTTTTTTATGATATCATCTTTAATATTCAGGGCATAGACATTTAGAATGTATTGTGGAGTGTGGTCTAAGTTGTTGGTCTAAGATTAAGTTTTCCTAGAGTGCTTTCATAGTTTTTTTTCCAGAAGTTTTTATCAAATAGGAAGTTTTTTCCTAAGTAATTTATACTTTATTTTTTTATTAAACATTGGGTTATTGAATTTGACTCTTTCTGATATCTCCCTTATTCCATTGTCATATCTCTGTTTTTGGGGGGATTTTTCACCAGTAACAGATGGTTTTGATGAGAGCTGCTTTATAATATAGTTTGAGGTCTACAAGGGCTATTCCCCCTCATTCCTACTTCTTTTCATTAGGTCCTTTATATTATAGCTCTTTTATTTTTTCAAGTGAGTTTTGTTATTATTTTATTCCATTCTGTAAAGTGTCCCTTTCACAATTTGAAAAGTATAGAATTAAATTTGCAAATTAATTTTGATAGTTTAGACATTTTACAGCCCAGCAGTGAGCCCTGGATATTCCTGAAAGTATTTGTTTTTTTGCATCTTTAAGGCATATTTTGCAGTTGAGTGTATAAAAGTATTTGTGTGCTTTGGTAGATTATTTGAAAATTATTTAATTACAATTTAAAATATATTCTTCTGTATTTGTAGATCCTATATTTGAATGCATGCTGCCATGGGGGTGGGATGAGAGGGTGAGGGAGAAAATTTGAAACTTGAGGGACTGTGGAACAGAATGTTATAAACTAAAAGTAAATAAACTATATATGTGTATATATATATATATATATTCTTCTATTGCTCACTTTCTGACTCCTTGCTTTTACCATTTTACCATTAAAATGGTAATTTCCCTAAGGGTTGACTCTCAAAGGTATTTCATCCTCTTCCTATGATGGGCAGTGCACCATTCATGCATAGGCTACCTCAAGTGACATAGAAGGTAGGTAGTAGAACTGACACCAACAGGATGTTAGGCTCTTTCCCTCAGGATTACCAGAGAATCACACACTAATGTCCAGTTCCCTCTGCTCCTTAGTTATCTGACTAAATGCTGTTCCAACACAGAGCACTGCTTCACTGTTGTCTAAGCCTCAGGAAGCTTCTGATTTTGACTTTTTTACTATTAGGAGAAAGAGGTTATAAAATTAAATTTTGTTGCCAGCCATTGGTTAACTTTTTTTTAATACTTTATTAACTTCTGATTTACATCATTCGTTTCCGCCAGATTTTGAGTTGCAAATTTTCTCCCCATTTTTCCCCTACCCACTGCCCCAAAATAGCAGTCCCACAGGATATCCCCTCTTCCAATCTGCTCTCTCCCATATTTTCTCCCATACCCCTTTCTACTTTTCCAGTGGATCTCTATGCCTCAGTACCTGTATATTTTATTTCTCAATTACATGTAAAATGGTATTAATAATAGTATGTATATATATATATACACATATATTTGATTTTAAAACTTTCAATTCCAGATTCATTCCATTCCTTCCTTGTCACCCACCCTTACTGGGAAGATACGCAGTTCAGTATAGGTTGTACATGTGTGGCTAATGTAAAACAATAACATAGTGGATATATTGTAAAAGACTGACTATATTTCCCCCCCTCCTATCCCACCTCCCGTTTGTTCTATACTCTACTTTGATTCTGTGTATTTTCAGAAGTGAATGCTTCCAACTTCCCTCCCCCCCAGCCTACCCTCCCTTCTATCATCCCCCCTCCCATCCCCTCTGCCCCCATTCTCCTGGAATATATGGAGATACCCTATTTAGTGTGTATTTCACTCCCTCCTCAAGCCAAATTCAATGGGAATAAGGTTGACCCATTCCCTTTTGCCTTCCTATTCTTCCCCTCCATTGTAACCATTTTCCCTTGCCTCTTCTGTATGAGATAGTTTACCCCAATCTGTCTCTCCCCAACTCCTCTCATTATAGTCCTCTTACCTCTTAATTTCACCTTTTAAGTATCATTCCTTCTGTTAAATTGGTCCTGTGCCCTCTATGTATACTTGTAAACATATATACACACATTCACATATGAATTCATTTGCCCACATACCGTCATATATAGACAAATATATATATTTCTAATCCCTTCAACTACTGAGAAAATTTTCATAAGTTACAATGATCTTTTCTTCCATGTAGGAATGTTAATAGTTCAACTTTGATAAGTTCCTTATGGTTTCTTTCCCCTGTTTACCTTTTCATGCTTCTCTTGCTTCTTATATCTGAATGTCAAATTTTCTATTCAACTCTGGTTTTTTTCAGCAAGAATGCTTGAAAGTTCTCTATTCCACTGAATGACCATATTTTCCCCTGAAACATGATACTCAGTTTTACTGGGTAGGTGACTCTTGGTTTTAATCCCAGCTCCTTTGCCCTCCAGAATATCATATTCCAAGCCCTTCGATCTCTCAGTGTAGAAGCTGCCACATCCTGGGTTATCCTGATTGTGTTTCCACAATATTCAAATTGTTTCTTCCTGGCTGCTTGTAATATTCTCTCCTTAATCTGGGAATTCCAGAACCTGGCTATAATATGCCTAGGAGTTTTCTTGTTGGGATCTTTGTCAGGAGGTGATCGGTGGATTCTTTCAAACTCTGTTTTGCCCTCTGGTATTAAAACATCAGGGCAGTTTTCTTTAAGACCTTCCTGGAGGATGATTTCTAGGTTCTTACTTTGGTCATGGCTTTCAGGCCGTCCAATAATTTTTAAATTATCTCTCCTGGATCTATTTTCCAGGTCAGTGGTTTTTCCCATGAGATATTTCACATTGCCTTCTATTCTTTCATTTGTTTGTATCTGTTTAACAGCATCTTGGTTTCTCATGAAGTCATTAGCTTCCATTTGCTCCAATCTAATTCTGCAGCAATGATTCTCCTCATTTAGTTTTTGAGATTCTTTTTCCATCTGGCAAATTCGGCTTTTTAAGGTATTCTTCTCCTCATTGCCTTTTTGGGCCTCCTTTGCCATTTGAGTCAGTCTGTTTTTTAAGGTATGATTTTCCTCAGTCAGGCTGTTGACTCTCATTTCATAATTTTCTTGCATTGTTCTCATTTCTCTTCCCAATTTTTCCTCCGCTTCCCTTATCTGCTTCTTAAGGTCCTCTATGGCCTGTAACAAGCTTGTATTTTCCTTTGAAGCTTTTGGTGCAGGAGTTCTGACTTCACTGTTTTCCTCCTGTTCCATGCTTTGCTCCTTTTTGTCCCCAAAATAGGAGTGTATTGTTGGAATCTTCTGTCTGCTTTGTTTCCTTTGCCTGCTCATTTTGCCACTCAATCATTTGACTTTTGGGCTTTTTGCCACCGTAGGACTCTGCCACCAGACAGGGGAGCTTTCGTCCCAAACGCTGGGGTTTTCTCAGCTGCCAGAGGTATTAGATGGGTGCCCTCTCTGATGTCTCCCTCCACACACTCTGGCAAGCTGGACACACACTCCAGAACCTCCAATCTAGACTGCAGTCCATATCCAAGCAGGTTAAAGCAAGAGCGATTACCCCTCAGACTGGTGCTTGGTCCCCCTACACTCTGCAGGCCAAGAGCTGAAACCAAGCCGCCACATGGGATTGGCTGGCTGTGCCAGTGGCTCAGCAGCTTTTTGCCCTGGGGGTAATCCCCACTTGCACTCCCACTTACTGGTCCCAAAGTCCAGACTGCACTGACCTCTCACTTTGTCCTTTGTGTCTATGTGTTGATAAATCTGGAAACGGCCACAGCTGCTGCTGATCTGGAGTCTCTCTGGCTGGCGGCTGGTCAGGTCCGCCCTGGGGTAAAGCCTCCGTGTTGGGCTGGGCTGGGCTCCTAGAGCGCTGTGCTGGGTTCCTGCCGGGCTGTCCTCAGTGGGAGGTTAGCTTCTCTGTGTCATTTTGTGGGTTCTGCAGCTCCCAAGTTTGTTTAGAGTCCCCTTTTTACATGGATTGGGGAGGGTGGAAGCCGGAACTGTGGGAAGGTTGTGCTTCTACTCTGCCATCCTGGCTCCGCCCCCCCATTGGTTAACTTTTATAGCCCTGCTGCTATATCATGGTGGGTGATGGAGGAAGAGGTCCTGAATGAACATGCTAAGGTGTAGGGAATAGTCTTTGCCATTCATTGAATTATTACCTCTTTAGTATTCTCAGTGTCTTAGGCAATGGAGAATGCTAAATTTGCTTCCTCTTTTATGCCCATTTCCTATTTTGGAAAGGTTTGAGAGACTTTGAGCGTTGAAGAAAACCTATAGTCCTCTCTTTTCTTGGTCATGTCACCTGGAATAATATGCCTGGTTGTCTTTCCTAAACTCAGCTGTGTTATTACAGAAGAGAAGCTGTGGTTTCTGAAATGCATACAGGCCTTGGCACATTGTAGATGCTTAGTAAATACTTACTGACTGGCTGATCTCACACCAGCTTTTAAAGAGCTCATTGTTACATTTTTAGTGTGAGCATTTATGCCCCAGAAATGGGCAAATGCTACAAATCAGACCTTGATTCTTTGTTTTGTTGATTGTCTAGGTGGTAGAGAAAATGTTAACGATGTAGATTAAACTTAAAAGTGTGACTTGAGTACTTTTTCTTTTTAAGAAAGCTAGTTGTTAGGGCAGCTAGGCGGTCCAGTGAATAGAGAACTGGCCCTGGAGTCAGGAGGAACTGAGATCAAATTCGGCCATAGACACTTGACACTTAACTAGCTGTATGACCTTGGGCAAATCACTTAGCCCCTATTGCCTTGCCTCTCCCCCTCCAAAAAAAAAGGTAGTTGTTAAACATCTACCAGCATACACCTGAATGCATGCCACTTTTCTTTGGTTCCAAATAAAATAGCTGGTGCCATTTGATACTTTAATAGAAGGTAAATTGCATATGTTTTAGAAATTATAGTTAATTTAATGTGGTCTTCCTTAATTATTCGTTTAATTGTTATTTAAACATTACTTTCTAGCTAGAATCAAATAACTTAATTAAACCTACTATATGCTTAGAAATACATATAGTTAAATGTTTGTTGTATCATAAGTTGCATATTATGTGTGGTTGTGATTTATCCTTCATTCTCAAGGAGGACTATGACATCAGGGAAATGATGATATGACTTGCAATTGACTTTGATTTGAGTGAGGGAGAACTGTGCAAAGTCACCAGCCTCACTTTCTCCTGCAGAGCCATTTGGGTCCGGTGGCCAGATAATGATCCTGACCACTGGAGTTAAATGTTTGTTGTATAGTAAGTTGCTTGTTAAGATCATAAGGGAAGGGAAGGAGAATTAGCCTTTATATAGCACCTGCTATGTACCAGGCCATGTGTTATGTACTTTTGCAAAAATCATATCATTTGATCCTCACAGCAACTCAGGAAAGTGGATGCTACTATTATCCTTATTTTCCAGTTCAGAAAATTGAAGCAGACAGAGTTTAAGTGACTTGCCCAGGCTCAGGCAAATGTCTGAAGTCGTATTTGAACACAGGTCCTCCTGATTGCAGGCACAGCCCTGCATCTTTTGCTGTTTCACTTAGTGCTATACTTATGGTGTCTTTCGCAATCAATTTTTACATTTAGAAGAAATTAACATAGGAAACTTGGTATTCTTTCTGTGTTTCCATAATTGATCTTGCCCCCTTTTTTCACCTTATGCTATCTCTTAATCAGCTAGGTGATAGTGGATAGAGAGCTAAGCCTGGGGTCAAAGAAACCAGAATTCAAATCCATCCTCAGTCACTTACTAGTTGTAGGACCTTGGGCAGGTCATTTAACCTCTCCCTCAGTTTCTTTATCCACAAAAGAGAAATAATAATAGCACCCACCTAACGGGGTTGTTGTGAGGGTAAAATGAGGTAACTTTTAAGTGCTTTGCAAACCTTAAAGCATAAATAAATGCTGGCTATTATTGTCATCTTAAGTCTTGACTCTTCTATTTAATTCTTTAGTCCCTAAATTCTACCCCTAAAATAACTTGTCCCATTTTGACCTTTTATTTTACACTAACCAAATATTTGAAATTTTATTTCTATGTTTCCTGAAATCATCTTAATATATGACATAGACTTATATTTTTTAAACTTTTTAAAAGTTTAAAGTGTGTACATGGTAAACCTCCCAAAGTGATGATTTGGAAATTATGTGGTCTGGAACACTTTGTGGTAAATAGATAGCAGGAAAAACTAGAGAAAGTTTACAAATGGGAGTGAATCTATTGATCTAGAAAAATTTTATAATTTATATTTGAAAAATAGTAAATTGTATTTGAGGAAAATTATTTATTAAAAATTACAGCCAGAAATTCTGTTTATAAATTCTTCCTGTTTCCATAATTCATACAAAATCACCAATCTATACAAAATCATTTCATCAGTATAAAATTATTTGAGATTCACATTTAAGGTTTCAGATAATTAAAGTTTTTCACTCTCACCTTAATCACATAATGTTTATTGAATGGTAGCTGGAAATATGGACTGATATTTTACAATCTTTTCATTATGAACTTTGCAAAACCATCATGTTCCATATCCTTCACAAGTTTGTACTTTAGTTAGAGCTGCAACAATATGTTAAGCAAAGATCAGAAACATAATCTTTGAGTCTTGGCTTCTAATTCTGGCTCTCTTATCAAGGCTTGAGAAAATCATTGCATAAAAGAACTCTTGAGGCCCAGGGTTTGGCTAAATGAGTCATCATTTCTTCTCACAGGTCCCAGTGCTTAAATGAACAGTTTCTTGACCATGCCACACATTTTGCTTTTGGGCTAGTAACTAGTTTCAGTTTCTTCTACCTTATACCTTTATTCTTTACACATGGGCTTTATCTTAGGTGTAGTCTGTGAACCAATAATCCTTATTATTGATTAGTGCTAATAATACTGGAGTATAGGATTCTGGCCACTGGTCTGAGGATGCATCACTGTTCTAGAAATGCCAGAGAAATAGAGGGTACTTTCTGACTGTATTCACTGATTCTCAGCACTTTGGAAATAACTGGGAGACATATAAGAATCTTCTGTCTATGGACTCTAGTTACCCTGACCCCATTATCACATAGCTACTTATTTTACATATTTGGACACATTAAGACTCAAATTGTGTTTTTTTTTAATAAATGTAACTGCATAGAATAGAAGCCACATATGACCCAGCTTATGGCACAGGTATTGATTTTGTGTCAACAAAAGGGCTTACAATCCTGGTCTGCAGTGTATTTTTGGTATAAAAGGTATGTAAGCATGATCTAGAAATTTTACTGGATGTTTAAGGTATTTTAAAAAATATCCTAGTCAACATTCTATTATTTGTAGGTTAGTAGTTAGCTACTAGGTTAATAGCTAGCAAAAATGATTTTATTGCATTCATTTTTGGTGACTAGTATATTTATAGGTAATGAATTCCTATTTATATGTCTCTTCCATGCTCTGAAAATGAGAAGACAACTTTAAATATCTTCACATTTAATTTCTTGCAGAACTGTCCTAAATGAACACATAATGTATCTAAAGCACACTTTTTCATAGGCCAAATTTAAACATAAGCCAAACACAGGAAGAAATCAGGCATTATTGTGTATTTGAGATGTCATTCAAGACCTAGAATTAACCATTTTTCAAATTGCTATACAGAGATAAATCTTGGGGGCAATATAACTGCGGTTGATTTTAAAAATTAAAATTATTCATATTTTGATTTTAAGATACTGTTTTTTTTTTCTTTTTTACTTTTTGTAGAGTTGGAAAACTCTTTTAAACTATGTTTTCTTTTCTACAATGTGTTTTAAAAATTAAAACCCCTGACCCTTACAATTCAATTTTCTTTACAATTCTTACTTGTAAAGATTATTCCGTGGATTATCAAAATGAAAAAAAAAACTCTTGTTAGATAGCAATATATAAGGTGATGTACCCCCCCTTTTTTTGCTTGCACTGGTTTTCTTCTTATGTCTATAGCATGTCAGTGATATGAATGATTTTCTGAAGATTTTGAATCCTCAGGAAAGGTCATCTGCTTGAGTGGATGTAACCCAAATCATAATAATGAACTATAAAATATCTAAATATACTACTATGTTTTACTCTACCTTCCATACCCTTAGTATAACTCTTGTTGGCTCACAACATATAGTTACTGGGGAAAAAAGGAGACCTTTTTAAAGTTTACAGATTTTTTAAGAAACAAAGACCTTTCAGAGTGAAAAAATTGTGGCAAAAAAAATGCCGCTAATTTGCTACATATTAATAATATTGTTAAGAACTATTACTATTTAATTTAGTCACTATAGAATTTACATGGTACCTTTTTCATTTTTTTATTATATTTGCTTCTTTATTTTGAACTTGAGGCATTAGCACAAATTAACTTTGCCATGTCAAAAAAAAGAAGTTTGTATATAAAACTATGAATACCTCTTATAGCATATATATTATATATTACATATATATATTAAATTTGACATCTTAGTAGAAACTTTGCTTATCTTTTTCACCTTCTGAATTATCTTTTGTTCATTTCTCTGCATTTCAAAACTTTTCCGCTTCTCTTTTTTTGGGGAGGAACAGTAACTCTGCCCTCATCCCTATATTTCTACACAGAAATCCAACCCCCCCTAAAAAAAAGGTTCTCTTACAACAAATAAGTATACATAAGCATAACAAATTCATACATTAGTTGAATCTGAAAATGTATGTCTCATTCCATGCCTGCATTTTACCTCTTCTCTGCCATGATGTTAAAGCAGACTGTGGTCAGTCTTCTGGAAATGTGATTAATCATTGAATTGAATATAGTTCTTAAGTGTTTTAATTTTTTTCTTTATGTAGTTCTGGCTTTGGGGCTAGCTCCACTTCAGCTCTTACTGGCAAGTTGCTTCCCCAGAGTAAGCCTAATCATTTGATTCGTCAGATAGAATCTTAAGGGTTTGGGAGTAGTTTTTTAGGTCTCATTGGTATGTTCCCCTCAGAGATCAGTTGCTAGCAATTGCAACCCAGAGTTAATTAGCTCTTAGAAATATGTATTTACTAAATTTCAATGGTATGAGTAGTTGGTATAAAACTCTTCCCCCAAACTGGGGGCATAATCTTCCATAAATATATGCACAATTAAGGAGAAAGGGATCTTGAGTTCAGAAAACATGTGGCAAAGACATATCTCATTGCTCCTGCTTTCTGGAAATAATGTGTTTCCCTCTGTGGAGTCCTAATGAAGTTTCCCTTAGGTGTGATGTAGCTAGGCTCCTTGTGGTAGTCTGAAACTGCCTTTCCTAAGTGTGTCTAGTTTGTTCCCTACCTCACAGTGCAGGTTGTGCCTTCAGTGACTACTTTCCCAAGGACAGAGGCTTTCTTCTCCCCTCCAGTTCCCATTCCACTTGATTATATTTCAGGGACTTGGGTCAGAAAGGAAGGGATTAAGTATTTATTGATCACCTATGATGTTCCATGCAGGGTGCTAAGCACTTTACAAATATCATTTCATTTTATCCTCACAGCAACCATGGGAGGTAGATGATGTTATGATCCCCATCCTATAGATGAAGAAACTGAGATAGTAAAGAGATTTTGCTGTGGTCACACAACTAGTACATGTTGAAGAGAGGTTTTGTAATTTGTCTTCATAACTTCGAACCAGTGCTCTATCCACTGTGTTGAAGTTGCTCTCTCCAGGCTGACCTGGTACCAGAATGTCCGGTTTTGAGCTCTCTTGCTATTTTATTGAAAACCCAAAGGGAGTGACTCATACTCCTCAGTCAATCACACTACTTTTCTGGTGTAGCATCATTCCATTTCTTTTCATGGCAGTCGGTTCCTTCTATTTGGTTAACTACCTCATTTGTTGATTTGATTTAGTAGAGGTATTCTTACCAGATAAAGTTATCAGCATTTTGTGAATTGCAGTAAGTGGGATAGAGTGATTGATTCAGTTAACACCACTAAAAATATCTTAAAATAACTGTTGTTATTGTATATATGGTATTGTTATCCTGATTCTACTTACTTCAGTTCATAGCAATTTATTGCTATATTTGCTAATATTTGGAGGATTCTCTGACTGCAAACTTTTTGTCATTTCTTATGATTTACTTGCATTCCATTATATTTACATGGCATCATTTCTTCTGTCATTCCCCAACTTATTGGTACTTACTCAGTTCCCATTTCTTTGATATACCAAAAATGTGCTGCTATAAATAATTTTGCATATATCAGTCCTTTCTCTGCCCTTGATTTCTTTTGGTGGTGTATACCTAGTAGTTTTATTGCTAGGTTAAAGTATATAGAAAGTTTGGTGAATTTTTGTCATTGTTTCAGATTGTTATCTAAAATGCTTGGACCAATTCACTGCTCTGCCAATGGTACACTAGTTTACCTGTCTTGCAACTGCACCTCCAAGATTTATTGTTTTCCCATTTTGTAGTCTTTGCCAATCTGTTCTCTCTCTTAGGTAGAACTTTAAAGTTGTTTTAATTTGCATTTTCATTTCTCTTATTTTCAGTGTAGTGATTCAAAATAGAATTGTTGGTAGTTTGCACTTGTTCTTTTGAGAAGTGCTTGTTCAGATCCTTTGACCATTTATTTCTTAAAGAATGACTTTTGTTCTTTTATATTTGTATGAATTCCTTATATGTGTTGGCTGGTCATACCTTTATTAGGAAAAATTACCACAAAGATTTTTTTCCCCCAATTCACTGTTTCCCTTTTAATTCTGATTACCTTGATTTTGTTTGTGGAAAAGCTTTTCAATATTATGTTATTGGAATTGTCTATTTTATATTTTTTTATATTCTCTGTCCCCAGCTAGGTTAAAACCTATCTTGGCCATAAGTGTAAAATCGATCTCCTTTTCTTCTCCCATAATTTCTTTCTGATATAACCTTGATATCTAAACTGTGGATCTATTTAGAGCTTATTGTGACAAGTGGTTTGAGATGATGATCTAAGCCTAATTATGTCAAACTACTTTCTGATTTTCTTAGAAATTTTGGTCTAATATGTAGTCCTTCTAACAGTAGCTTGTTTACCTGGGTTTATCCAGGCAGCCTCAGTTTCTGCCTCTCTAAAAGAGAAATAATAATAGCCCATACCTTCCAGGGTTGTTTGAAGGATAAAATAAAATAATACTTATTTGTAAAGTGTTTTGTAAACCTCAAAGTACTATATGATTGCTTTATAATTATTATTATCAAATAATATGATGTTATATTTAATTAATTCTGGATCTTTTATAAATAACATTGTCCATTCATTATGATTGCCACTCCAATTTTTTTTTTCATTTCACCCAAAGCATACTATATTTTGATTCCCAATCTGATTTTAACGCTATGCAAATCTTCTTTTCTTGTGTGGTTCTTGTAAACAACTGGTCCTTAGATTCTGCTTTTCTTTCTTTCTTTCTTTCTTTCTTTCTTTCTTTCTTTCTTTCTTTCTTTCTTTCTTTCTTTCTTTCACTCTCTCTCTCTCTCTCTCCCTTCCTTCCTTCCTTCCTTCCTTCCTTCCTTCCTTCCTTCCTTCCTTCCTTCCTTCCTTCCTTCCTTCCTTCCTTCCTTCTTTCCTTCCTTCCTTCCTTCCTTCCT
>NW_027187369.1:17267359-17269776 GCF_028583685.1 Petaurus breviceps papuanus
TCCTTCCTTCCTTCTTTCCTTCTTTCCTTCCTTCCTTCCTTCCTTCCTTCCTTCCTTCCTTCCTTCCTTCCTTCCTTCCTTCCTTCCTTCCTTCCTTCCTTCCTTTCCTTCTTTCCTTCTTTCCTTCCTTTATGAGGGAGGAAGGCAATTAGGGTTGGGACTCACGCAAGGTCACATGACTAGTAAGTGTTAAATGTCTGAGGCCTGATTTGAACTCAGGTCCTCCTGACTCCAGGGCCGGTGCTCTATTCACTGTGCCACCTAGCCACCCCTAGATTCTGCTTTCTAATCAGTTCTACGACCCTCCTTCACATTTTTGGCCATTTTATCCCATTTATATTTACATTTCTAATTGTTCATTGTGTTTTCCCTTCCATTATATCCTCTTTGCTTTGATTTGCTGTCATTATAAAACAAAAGAGGATCATAAGGAGGAGGGATAGAAGCATTTATTCAATGTTTGATTTGTGCCAGGTGTTGTGCCAAGCACTTTAGGAATATTATTTTATCCTCACAACAACCCTGGTAGGCAGATCCTGTTATTATTATCCTCATTTGACATATAAGGAAACTAAGGCTGACAAAGGTTATTTGACTTGTTTTCCCCCTGTTATATTCTCACTTTGCCTTCACTTGCAAATCTACCAGCTTGATGAAAGGGAAAGTACGTGATAAGCTTCAGCAATGTAAAAATGTAAGTGATCTTCTGTCTTTTTTCTTCCCCTTTTCTCCACCTAGTCATGATGGTGATCATTGGTTCTTAAAGTTTCTTTCTTTCCTTATGCTTGTGACTTTTCCCTCCCTAACTCTTTCCTTCCTCATAAATGTCTCTCTTTTCCCAGTCCCACCTCTTTCTCTGTTGAATTTTATGTATTTTTGCAAATTTTCTCTGTATATGTTCAGTTTTCCTTTGCCTAGTTCAGAGAAGAATGTGAGGGTTTTAAGATGTTGTTTGTCTTTTGCCTTCTTGATCATTGTTCCATCTTATGCTTTTTTGAAACATTTGTTGGGTTGTTGATTGGAGGCCTGAGCTGCTTTATTATCTTTCACATTGACAACTCAGTCAAAAGAACACAGTGCTTTTTTCCCCCCAAAGAAAATCTGGATTCATTTTTGCATTTTTAAATTAGAACAATTAAGGCCTGGTAACGTTTAATGATTTGTCCAAACTCATCAACTTGTTGGTAGGATATGGACTAAAAGGCAGGTCTAGAATCCTATCTAGTCAATATTCTTGTTTATTCTTAGTTTATCAGTGTTATTATTATTTTAGTTTATTATCTTAGTTTATCAGCTGACGAAGAGTCCCACATATATTATTCAGTCTTCCATTCTCCAACTTTTATAGATTAAGAAGATCATATATTGTGGAAGTTGAATTGCTTTTAGTTAGGACTAAACTAGAGGTTTACCTAAAAGTAACAGGCAACTTTGGAAATTATTACCCAAGTATTGAGTATTCCATATCCTCAGGAGTAGAGGAGTATTCATTTTCTGCCTTTGTGTCATTAAATTAAATACTATGCATTTGTCTGTTATGTGGCCAAAATAATGCTTTTTATCTAAAATAGTGAGCTATGCAGCTGGAGATATTTTCCTCCAGATGCTGGTGCGTCACTTTGAATTGTTGTTATAATAAACCATTTGTTTCTTTTTGTTCCTATTTGCATATGTACAGATGACACAGTTGTGGAACCAAACCAAACATCTTATAAAAATACAGTCAAAGACTCATTTAGGAAAATAGCACAACTTGTGTCTTATATTGAGAGTTTGCAATAAAAAATAATAATGAAAGGCTTTCTGATTCCTCATTTTGAAGCCATTTTACAATGATCTAGATCATTATTGGTTACTTACATCTTGAACCTATTGCATGTTACCTTCTTAAATCACTCAATCCAGAGAAAGGGCTATTCTGAAAAAGAAAACATTTCTCTTTTGTACTTTATTTGACTATTAGGTTTAAAATGGCAACATTCGTTGCTTGTTTGGCGTTTCATTTTTGTTTTCTTTGCTTTTGCTTAATACAGTTCAACATTATACAAACCTGTGTGTTAGGAATAGTATAAAATATATGCAGTGAATGTGGTCTGTCCTTGACCTTCCAGACATTGTATTTCTGTGATGTGAACATGGACAAGGTATCAGTACCATCACTACCTTTCATTTATCATGATGTTTGATTCTTTCCTCTCTCACCACTCCTCCATGTATCCATATCCAATCTCTTGCACGGTCCTGTTTTTTATTCATTCCCAAAATTTCTCCTGTTCACCCCTTTCCCCTTTTTCTCTCTGTCTCTTCAACATTTGGCATTATTGTTTCACTCTCTCCTACTGGATCTTCTTTCCTGACTTCGTTTCTGTGACACACATACACTCTCTCTCTCTCTCTCTCTCTCTCTCTCTCTCTCT
>NW_027187369.1:17270176-17407491 GCF_028583685.1 Petaurus breviceps papuanus
TCTCTCTCTCTCTCTCTCTCTCTCTCTCTCTCTCTCTCTCTCTCTCATCTCACATTCTACCTGTCTACAAACAGACAAAGGTGTGTAGGACTAGTCTCTCTGGTGTGACGGCTGCTGAGCCCTTTTAAGAGCTGTTTATCCACCTTTGGTGTCCACCTGTCACCCACCTCCCACTTGTGTCTCCAAAAATCTGTATTATGAGCAGCAGCCACACTCTAGTGGGAACCATCTCAGCAAATGGGCTAAACTAGGTCAGGGGTAAACAATGGGCCTCAAACCTGTCAGTGAGTTGGGGGGGGGTGTCTACTTTTGTAGCATGTGAAGAATTCCCCCAGTGGAATGGGTGGATGAGAGCAATTTGTTCCGGCCATGAAGGCAGCTGAAGTAGATGCGATAGGGCACTTAGAGCTCTGTCAGGCATTGAAGATGCCAAGGTAGTTCACTGCCTCCCAGACCACTGTCAGTCATCCTGACTTTTGTCCTGCTACTGGACATTGATAATTCTGGAAGAGAGAGTGAGGCTGAGGACTTTGTGCAACTGCCTCACTTAAACCCAAATCACGTGCAAGTCAAGATGTTACCTCATGATGTCACTGTTCCTATTTGAAAATGAAGAATAACAGCAAAAACAACAAGCTGTCTGCCAAATTCTTAGTCTCCTTTGCTGGATCTTCTTTTAGGTTATGTCCACTAGTCATGGATGAACCCTAAGGTTTGCTTCTGGTACTCTACTATTTCCCTTGGTGATTTCATCAACTCTTCTGCATTCAGTTGCCAGATGATTTTATGCAGATGATTTTCTGTTCTATTTATCTTGCCCAAGCCTTTCTTCCAGAATTCCAGCCTATACCACCAACTGTCTTGTTTGTGAACATCTCAAACTCTACATGTTCCTTATCTTTCCCCCCCAAACCTTTCTCTCTTCCCAAACCTCCCTATTTCTATCCAAGGAACCATCCCAAATTCACAATATTAGTGTCATTCTTGACTCCTTTCTTGGAGTCGCATCACGTAATCAAACTGTTGTCAAATCTAGTCATCTTTTCCTTGACAGCGTGTCCTTACTTCATTCTCTTCTGTTTCCTCTTTTACAGATCGTCATCATCTCTCTCCTAGACTATTGCAATAATCTTCTAAATGGTCATGCTGCCTCAAGTCTCTCTCTGTTGTAATCCATTGTCCACTCAGCTGCCAAAACAGTCTTCTTCAAGCACAAATATGACCATCTATGTGACTTTCCTCCTCAGTAAAATTCCATTGTGACCTCAAAAATTAAATATATAATTCTCAAGTTTTGAAGTCCTTTACAACGTAGTCTCTTCTTTACCTTTCTAGTCTTCTCACCTTTTCCTCCTCTCCACACATTCTGTCATCTGGTTATTCTGAGGTGTTTCGTGCTCCTCCAACAACACTCCATGCATTTGCACTGGCCAACCCCTGTGCCTGGAGTGCCCTTCCTGTTTGCCTCCAATTCCTGGGTTCTTTAGCTTCCTTTGATACTCTGCTCACAACTCACCTTCCACAGGAGGCCTTTCGTGGTCTACACTGCTGTTAGTGCCCACCCTCTGCTATGACCTTTAATTTGCCCTTCTAGGTTTTGTGCATACCTAGTTATAGGCATATTATCTTCTTATTAGAATGTGAGCTCCTTGAGAGCAGGGCCTGTGTTTGGCCTTTCTTTGTATAATAAATGCTTGTTGGCTTACTGGTATGCCTACCCTACCCCTTCCTTGTAGGTTCTCATCAAATTAGCTGAAGTCTATTTTCTGCATATGTGTGGAATCCTCAAATTAGAAAGAACATAAACTCCTCGGTGGCAGTGGCTGTTTTGTTTTATCTTCATGTCTCTTCCCCTTTCATAGTTTCAGGGTTTAGCCCTTTCACCTCAAGTGGCACTTATTTCATGTTAGTTGAATGAATGAATAAAATGTATGAATGAGGATGATACTTTTTTAGAGTCTTGGTAGAGCACAGATGAAGCAAGTAAGTGAACTGTGTGAGCACTGCCGTGGGCAAGTCACATGACTTCTCTGAGCCTCTAGTTCCTTTTCTATAAAAGGAGACTAATCATATTTGAATTAGAAATATCAACTATTATTTCAATCATTATTATTGTGTCTTAAAGTTTTAAAAATTGTGTGCTTAAGTGATATAAATTTACCAAAGCATCATTTTAGATTCTCATTGTTTAAATTTATTTTATGCATATTCATATTTTTATTAATAAATTTTTAATTTTAGCAAAATGGGGTACCTTTCCATTATTCATTGCAAATGTGAGCCTTTTGGGATGATGCTTCTTCAAACCAGCGAATCAGTAGGGATATACGCGAAGATACCACTATCTCCTGATCTGTCTCCATTATTTTTTTGTCCCCTGAGGTCACATCAGAACTGTTGTGTTTGCATGTAAACCTTATTCTTTATTTTATTTTTTTTAAGCAATCGGGGTTAAGTAACTTGCTCAAGATTACACGGCCAGTTATTTCTGGGTGTGGTGCTAAATATCTGAGCCCGGATTTGATCCCCAGGTCATCCCGACACTGGAGCCGGTGTTCTTACTCGCTGTGCTACCTGGCTGCCCCAACCTTATTCTTTAGATGACCTTGAGGGATGTGTGTTAAAGTCTTTTGGTATGAGGGCAGGAGTTGGGGGTGGAAAAGCGGACTGTGATGTAGTCATTGAACTCATTAAGAAAGAAAGAAGAATGTCCTAGAGATTCGTAGAGAAAAGCCACTAGTATCTTGAATGATAAATATAAGTTGAATGAACATCAAAGGAAGACAGATTATTTGGTGATGGTGGTAGGAGAACCTGAAAGTAGAAAAAGGTAGCAAAGAGTAATCTAGCTTCCTCCTCCTGACGAGTGAATTGTGGGTATGTGTAAAAGTGTGACCAGTTCTTGGAAGGGTGGCCTGTCAACCTGTGTCATCAGGATGGAGCCAGGTTTCAGTGAGTGTAAAGTGATGAAGAGAACAAGAGAAGAAAAATTTTTAAGATGAAAGCTAATCGTTTTGAGGGTTGTTTAACTGATGAAATAGACATTCCAGAGAGCACAGTGCAAAAGGTGGATAGCTTTGGAATGGAAATTTGTTGAAGTTGGGTTTAGGACAAAGGGACCAGTCTGTGGGGGAATAAGAATAGGGTTTGGATAGTGGTAGCTGGGGTTTCTGAATCCCTAAGATGGGGGCAGAATGGCAGGGTCGGGTTATGTAAGATATGGAGAAATGAGTTTTTAGGTTACCATTGTCCAAAGAGGTTCAAGTAGTAGTTGAGTTTTTCCAGTGTGTCAGGTGGCATTGTCCAGCCTGAATGGGGCAGAGGGAGGGCTATGCCCGGGAAGGGCTAAGACAACAGTTATGGACTTGTGGATGACTGAAAAGAGTGCTTTGAGTATAATCAAATGGCTGCCTTGGGGAGCCAGGTGAGCTCAAGGAAGGCAACTTTTATGGGGATAGAGAATTAATGTATATTTAATGAAAAAATAACTTAATAAGCATTTATGAAATACTAACTTCTATGTGCTAGGCAATATGCCAGGTATTAAGGATGTTAGCATATAAGTGAGAGTCTCTGCCTTCAGAAAATTCATATTTTAGGTAAAATGTGTCTTCCTTGGAGATGAAATTCATTACTTATATCCTTTAGCCTGATTTCTCAAAATCATCTTTTTTTCCTGTTAAGTTAGGTTGGTTTTCTATTCTTAATCCCTGTGGACTTCACAAGTAAATTCATCCCTCTTGGAAAAAACGGTAACCCCTTTTGCTTTTCTGAGTCTTTCTCTGGCTAACATTAGAACTCTGTGTGAGTTTAGAATTACATAGGCAAGAAGGGCAGAGCTCATATTTACTTATTTTAAGCTATCATTTGGATTTCTCTGTCCTGTCCATTGGCATTTTAGTGGAAGCAAAGCTTGAATAAGTACCCAAACTATGTACATACTGATGAGGTCAACGCTAAGAGATGACTCAGGATACTTAGTGCAGCAGAAATGGCTCAAGGATCCATTGATTAGGTACTGTTGCCAATCATACAATCAGTGATGCAGAAATGGAGGGGGGAACACAGCCTATAATACTCACAGCACAAGCTTCACTGAACAAAAAAATCAGTCGTCCCCAAACATTACTTTTAAACCACATTATATGTTTTGGTTACTGGGTGAAATATAATTCAAAGAACAGATAAGAGCAGATAATAATTTACAGATCAAAGAGCAGATGGCAAAAGGGGAACAGCATATCTCTCCGGTAAAGCAAGAAACTAGCTGATTCATACAGGACCTGTAGTTCTTAAGCTTGATTTTACAGACTCTAGCTAACTACAGAACATGCTTTTAAGTAAATCTTAAGTCACAGTAAGAAAGTTAAGCCAGAAATTCTCTTACCATACTGGTGATTGATTTTTAGATTATCTCAAAGAGAATGAAATAGCAAAAGAAAGGAAATAAAACACAGACCATAATTCTTATGAACCAGTATACTTGTTTTTTCATCTTTATGGCAATAAATGGTTTTTTTTGTGATATCCTCAATGAAAATATGAGAAAAGAATGGGAAGTTTTCACATTTTCTGTAGTCCACCAAAGCTTTCCTGACATATTACTGAGAGGTTTAGAGGATTGGTGATGTTTCTGTGTCTTCTGTTTATTGATTTTTTCCAAAGCTATTGACTCAGTAGAACAAAAGGCAGTCTTGAAGGTTTCCCTCACACTAGATCTCCTCTGTCTTAACACAGACTTGGAAGGTTCTGAATATCAAAGTCCTGTACAGGGAAACAAGGCAATCTCCTTTATCTGACACTTAGTTTGCCTGAAAAAAAAACCTAAGGGTTTTGGCTTGGAGGCAGAGGCCCAAAGCACAGCCTGGTTTCTGGAAAAGGAGAGGGGCCCTGCCATAGAAACATATGGTTCCCAATTGCTTTCTGACTTTCTTGTCAAAGAGTTGGAAACTCGATACGGCTACCTAATAGCCAGTCGCAGCTTTGGGCTACAGCTCAGGCTTCTAAGAAGTGAACTGGTATGGCTAAGAGGGACAGCACCCTAGAAAAACTAAACGTACCTAGAAAGGTATGGCCAGAAAGTGCAGCAAGCATGCTTTATTGAGGAGGTTGCATTTCTGGGACTCTGGATGGACATAGGTGCTCAAAATTAGGAAAGACATGTGGGTTTTATAGGGTTCTTAACTGTATCAAGTAGGCCTAGGTATTGGCAGCAAGGGCCAGGGAAGGTTGGACCTGGGTATGGATCAAGGTTAAGACTGATGTTGATTCCTGTGTAGAAAATTCAGTAGAGAATAGGTAGGTAATGCATATTTGCTGCTGATGGAAAAAGGTCTTTGGGTCATTGTTGCTAGTATTCAGTTGTGTCCTACTCTTTGTGACCGCATCTGAGGTTTTCTTGGCAAAGATACTGGCATAGTTTGCCATTTTCTTCTGTACCTCATTGTACAGATGAGGAAACTGAGGCAAACAGGGTGAAGTGGGGGCAGCTAGGTGGTGCAGTGAATAGAGCACTGGCGCTGGAGTCAGGAGGACCTGAGTTCAAATCTGGCCTCAGACACAACACAAAAACTAGCTGTGTGACCTTGGGCAAGTCACTTAACCCCAATTGCCCTCCCCCAAAACAGGGTGAAGTGACTTGCCCAGGGTCACACAGATTAATTAGTGTGGGAGGCCAGATTTTAACTCAGAAAGAAGAGTCTTCCTGCCCCCAGGCCTGACGCTCTGTCCATTGAGCCACCTAGCTTCATGTCATTTGGGTCATTACTGCTAGCCTTATTCTGACAAGGTGATTTAGACATTATTCCCAGCTTTTGGAGGACTTCTTAATTCAGATGTTTGAGGAGGTGCATCTTTCTTTAGTTCCTTCCTTTTTCATTCTGTATCAGTTCATAAAATTTTTCCCAATTTTCCTTGAATTCTTCATATTCATTTTCCTTGCTGCCCAATAATAATCCATTAAATTGATGCCATTTTAGTTCTGACATTTATTTGTCATTAGTCACATAGTTTCTTTCCAGCTTCTTGGCATTGGAACTTTTCCGTTATTTCCTCTCACACAAGGTTTTGATTTACTTACAAGAATTTAGCCCCAGAAATAATTTAGTGCTTCTGTTTTCTCTTCTATTGATTCTGTTACTTCTCCTTCAGTCTTTAGACCCAGAGATTGTTTTTTTGTCTCTGCCCCCTGATGATCTCGCACAGGTTGTGCAAAATTATTTTCCTCCCACATGTTTTTCAAGTAATTCAGCCCCCTTGAATTCTGAAATATTGAAAATGATGCTGTGAGAAGTCTTCTTGTAAAATCTTGGTAGAGAAAAGCAGTGTTCACAGAGGTTAGAGAACTGGCTCTCTAGTTCAGGGGTGGGGAAGCTGCAGCCTCAAGGTCATGTATAGCCTTCTAGGTCCTCAAATTAGGAGTTTCTTTGAAAGGTGAAGGCATAATAGTCAAAAGGCTTAGAAGGGCAACATAAATCTATGGTGGTCATTTCTACAAATCCCCTGTTACCATTTCCCTTCTGTCAGGGCCTGTGAAGATTTCCTCTGCCCTTTAATCAGATGATTTGCCTTTGAAATATAGTTAGCTTTCTAGTGTTAAATATCAAGGGTTCTATTTTGACAGAATGAGTTCATCCAGCAAACATTCAAAACCCAGTAGCCCTTCCAGTATTTCATGAACCTTTGTGTTTGGAGCTCTGAGGCACAAAGTCTGATGCTAATAGCTTAAGGCTTGCTTTCTTTTTTTTTGTTTTTCCTTTAAAGCCCTGCAAATTTGTTTCCATTTCAGTAGTAATAGTAAAATAATTTTTTTCAAGTAACTCCCTATTTTTTGCCCAACTGTTCATGCTGCAAAGTACTGTTAACTGTTTTTTTTTCCTTTTAAATTGTTTTGCATCTCCTTGTTATGTGAAACATCTAGCTAACATTAACTATAGACTTTATGATAGGTTGCTTTCTCTGGTTTCCTAAGGATAACTACATTTCATTTCTTTCTAGTACTACTACTACTACAGTTGTTAACAAATAAACTAAATTATACCTGGAAATAGCTATATAATTTCCAACAGGGAAATGAATGGATAAAATCCTCTTTTCTCTTTTTTTTTTTTAATGTTGGAAGACAACTGAGAGCACCAAGATTTTAAAATCTCTTCTGGACTCAATTGCTTGTATCATAATATAGATGATGCCAAATTGCCTTTTTCCCTTGATCCTTTTGAAAGGTACTAGACTCTTTTACTTGGCACCTTGTACTTGGACTTGTACCTTGTACTTACAGCAAGTACCTTGTACTTGTTAACCTTTCAATGAGTGAATGAATATTAGATTATTTTAACAGCTGTGTTATACATACCTACGTAACTGGTATTGGAGGTGGGAAAAACTGGTTTCAAATCCTGCCTCTGACAAATATTAACTCAGAAACTATGGATGAGTTGCTTACCTTCTCAACGCACTGGGCTCCTTTCTAGGACTTGGAATTACATTTGAGTATTGCTGGTAGGCATTAGTGCAATGAATGTATCTGCTAGAAATTCCTCACATCTCTGAAATCACAAATGCAGAATATGGCTAGTTCCCTCTGTCTTCCCGACCCCAAGTAAGTGTTTCAATCTAGTGGGGCATTTTCAAAATATATCTAGCCTTGAATTCAATTCACTTAAGTGTGAGTATGGTTTGACCATCTATCAGACATATGACTCCACTTAATTCACTTTGTCTCTCTGTTCTTATCTGTAAATTCAAGGTCATGTGATTGATACTGTCTATGTCATCAGGGCTATCATTATGAAAGTACTTGGTAACCTTACAGAGCAATGTAAAAACATGAGCTGTTAAATATTTTATTGGTGTTAATGTCTTCTCTTGAGAAATTTGATGTTAAATCATTAAAGTTTCCCATATTGTTTTCTCAACATAACTTTTAATTTAAATGGCCAAAATTCCTTACCTAAAGAAGTACAGGTTGTTATGCTGGCAAACTCTCTGTTCCAGATGGTGCCAAATGAAGCACCCTCAAAATAAATTCTGTTTATTCTAAGCATATAAGCCAAAATTTCAGAATGATCTCCTTTACCATTTGTTATTGCAGAATATCTAGCTCTACAAGGGGAGAAAGACCCCTTTCTTTCCGAAGTTCTCGTACATTGCAGAAATGAGTTTGAACAATGTTTAATCCTTTGTTTCCACCTTTCAACTGGATAAATAAAAAGCTTTGGGAAGAGACCTCCTGTAAATTTTATCTTGGACTCAATCTTTAAAAACATATATGGGAATAGACAAATTTTGCTGTGTCCCACTCTGTCAGAACCCAGCTAGGTCTACATGACTCTAAGCATTTGGATGAAGATTCATTAATAAAGTTGTTTCCAGTCACGTACATAGGACGCCTGGCAGATGGAGATTTTCAGTCTTCCTCCAGATGTGTTGGTCTCTTGCATTATGTGGCCAAAAAAGGCATACAATTTGCAAAGGTGTCCATATGCTAGGGTGATTTTCTTGGAGTGTATAGGCTTTACTGACAAAGTAGAAGAGTGAAAAGTGATAAACTACTCCACCTAAGAGCATTATTATTCAAAGATACTTTAACCCATCACCAAAAGCACTGGACAAATAATGTCCTGTTTTATAACAGCAAATTCTATCCCCTCAAGGAATAATACATCTAGCATGGTTTCTCTGGTTTTGTCAGATAGGTTTATATATAAGGGAAGATTTCAGAGAACTTCAGGGTTATCCTTATATGCACTTTGGGAGATATTAATTATGTATAATATATAACCATTTCAGAGAGGAATCTCTAAAATATATAGCACACTATTTCCCTGAATTCTTAAGCTACTAAATGCTTGAGATACTGCCAGATGCAGTACAAAAAATGCTGAAGTTAAAAGCAAAGAAGACTCAGTCCCAGCTTTGCCATATACTAACTATGTAACTTTGGAAAAGTCATTTAACTTCTCTGATCAATGAATTAGTGGAAAGCACAATAATCTTCATAATAGGGACCCTGTATCAGAAGCCAAAGGCAAAGGTTTTTCATAGGCTCATAGTTCTAGGTTGAAATGAACCTTAAAGGTCCTGCATCTTAATTTTACCAATGAGGAAGTTGAGGCCCAGAGAATTAAGTAACTTCGACACAGTCACTGTATTGTTTATGTATTATGTATGCATGCATATGCATATGTATGTATATTAAGAAACAGAGCTGGAATTTGAAACTTGGTTTTCTTCTTCAAATCCAATACTTTTTTTGCTACATGATGCTTCCTCACAAAATATTTAGTTTACTAAATCAGGGAAGTAGGGTGTGCATTTTAGAATTTTCTCTTAAAAATGGTTCTAATTAATTCTCCTAGTAGCGTTCAAATGACAGTTACTTTGAGTTCTCTGAAAACTTCTCTTATGTCTAAGGCCATCTGACCAAGTCATAGAGATGGTGCAGTTGAAAGGGCAATCAGTTAACATTTCCTCTTTCAGAAAAGTTTTGTGTTTATTTGATTATTGTGCCCAGAGAAAAGGTTTTAAAAAAGGGCTTTAATAGGATTGGGAGCTTGCTTAGTCATAGCATGAGTGAGGAGAGTGGGCATAGGGGGCCAGATAGATAAGATGAACTCTCCCACTCAGAAAAGCAGGAGCCAAAGGTCATTCCTCAAGTCTTGGCTCATGAAAGTAGAAGAAATGTGGACAGAATATTGCCCTTGCCACTGAATGTGTCCGCATCACTGTCCTTTTACTGTTCTTGTCTCTTCTTTTTAGTTTTTCTGTCTTGCCCCATGTGACGAGCTTTCATTTCTTATTAGTGCTAGTTTACTTTCTCTCTTCTGCCCAGTGTTGCTACCCCTAATGTGCTATGAGATGATAAACTAGATAATCAAGCTTGTCTTTTACTTGTCTTCTACTAAAGTAAAAATAGCTTTTAGAGTGAATTAGGATCGCTTCTTTGAATTAAGTGGGTGAATTATGCTATATGAACATTATGTGGAAAGAATCAGAAGGGGAAGACTCACTGCATAATTTTTCTTGATTTGACACTATTGCCAAGAACAACAACCAATCCCAGTGGCACCAGTCAGACTGATGGTCCCACTGATAATTCCATGGTGGCACAGAATGTTAAGTATTGTGATTGATTTTCCATTTCTTCCACCCACTCAGAAGCAGAATTGAGGACCAGTACAGTTATATACAGAATTCTGCAGACTTGAGCTTCAGTGATTGTAGGTGTGTTCAAGGAACATCTAGAAAGCAGAGGGGTTGCTTCTATATGGACTTTTGCCCTCTTAGAGATAGTGCAGCATTATACACATAGCTGTAGAGATATAGCTTGTTTTCAGGATTTTGAGCTCAAATCTGGAAAGTTTGCAGATGAGATAACTGAGAGCTAGAAAGGGAAAATGACTTGCCCAGAGATTTAAGTCCCAGTGTCAAGATTCATGCTTAGTTTTGAGGAGGAGGAGGAGGAAGTGGTGGTGATGGTGGTTGTGATTAAATCTGGAAAATAGGCTTATATAGCATTTTCTGCTTTGCACAGTGCTTTATGTAAATGATCTGAATGGAACTCCATGAAGTCCTGTGAGGCAGTTATTACAGACATTATTCTCATTTTACAAATGAAGAGACTGAAACTCAAAAAAGTGAGATGACTTGTCCCAGATCAAATAGATCATAAGGGTCAGAGACAAGTCTAGTACTCTATCTACTAGTTATATCTCTAAATCTGGGCTTCCTTCCCCTGCACCACATTGCCTGTCCAATCTTCTCATTGGTGACTCATCATTAGTGCCCTAATTAATCTCCTTTGAATACTTGTACCTTTTTTCACCCACTAGCACCTTTTAATTAAAAGGCTATGTATTAAAACTATGCTGTAAGACAAAAATGGGAATTATGCCTGGGATGCTTTAGAAAGAGAAATTGAGAAGGCATACTTTTTCAAATTTTTAAAAGCTTTGATCCTTAACTGTGAATTGCTACTGACAAAAAGTCCCAGTAATAACTTTTAATTCCATATGTAATCTGATGATTAAATGACCAGTTCCTACAAATAAATATGGATATATGTATGTGTCTGTATATCACAAATAATACTATACATTATATCTGTTCATATTTGTGTGTATGTGGGTATATATGTATATGTGTGTGTTAAGGTTAGTGAAGTTTGAGGGAAGTTTAGGTTTGCTTCTGCCCCTATAGTTTGTTTCAAGATGGTTAGAGAAAGACACCAAATACTGCTGTCATCAGTTATTAGATTTCAGAGTAGAATTTCTATGGGCAATGGTTGCCTTCATCATGTATACACAAATTTATCTTTTACTTCTTTGAATTTCTTGTCATTTGGAATTTGTGAAGGAAAGGATGTATCGAAAATGTATATGGATATATTACAAAAATGCATCCATTTCTTTATGATTTTCCCCTGACACCTTAACTTACATTTAATTTTGTAAGTTGACCATGCTAATTATTGTAGTTAATGCTAAAAACTCACGTATTTTACCTTTAAAGTGAATTTTACTTTATCGGGTTTTGCTTCACTCCAATTTCCCAGTGTACCTCCTCTCACTACTCCCCAGAGTTTTTTGAAAGGAAAAAAGAAAAATCAGCAAAATGTTCAGCAGAGTCAACCAGCCCATCACTGTTGTCTGGCAGCATATGAAATATACAAAGTGGGAGGGCGTGGATACATTTTTCTCTGCTTTTCGCTGGAGTTGTTGGTCAGTTACACAGCAGTAAACTTATTTTTTGTTATTTTCTAACTGTGGTAGTTGTCATCCTTTTTATTTTCTCTCTTCTTCCTTCTTCCCTCTGTATCAGTTCAGGTGCTTTCTCATGCTTTTCTGAATTTTCCATAATTATAATTTTTATAGCACAGCATAAAAGTGATATTTTATTACAGTCATGGGGCTTCTACTTTAATTGTAGGTTTTTTTGCCGTCACAAAAACTGGAGCCATAAATATTTTGGTATATTTAAGACTTTTCTTTGTGTCTATGATCTCCTCGGAGTACATGTTTAACAGTGGGATATGTGGATTAAAGGATATGGGTGTTTTAGTTACTTTTTAAAAGCATAATTTCATATTGATTTCCAATGAGTTTGGGCTGGTTCACACCTCTACAGCACTATATTCATTAATAGCTAATAATAATGCCTAACATTGATATCTCAGTTTAATACTTGCAAAGTACTTAACATATTTTATCTCATAGCATAGTGGTAAGAAAAGCAATTTGGCTTCCATGTCTGCCAAAAAATTTTAATAAAGCTTTAAGAACTATTTTGTAGAGCATTAAAACTTGATGTGTAAGGAATGCAATTTCAATTCTGGGAAAATACTTGGCAATATATGCTTTTGGCTGCCTCCTCCCCAGCACTATCCCTCAAACAAGCCACATGCCAGGGATTAACCTCATGTAATAACCATATCTATCTCCCACCCCAAATTCTCTTGACACTTCAGGGAATGAATGTTTTTAAAAGGGCTAAAAACATATATGTGTACATATTTGTGTGTGGATGAGTCTGTATATCTGTTCCTGTATCTTTTTTTTCCGCAAAAAGAGAATTATTCTCTCAAAATCAACAAAAGTCAGTTTTAGAAAAAAAAGTAGTGTTTTTATCCTGTATCCATGAATATA
The DNA here is from genome assembly GCF_028583685.1 of Petaurus breviceps papuanus. NCBI lineage: Eukaryota > Metazoa > Chordata > Mammalia > Diprotodontia > Petauridae > Petaurus > Petaurus breviceps. The sequence goes on from NW_027187369.1 coordinate 17,282,821, forward strand.
GTCAGTAGGGAAGAAAACACATGTAGTTGTAATTTTCATCAGGATTTTTTTGAAGTCCTGACTGTATTTTCCTGCTTCCTTCTGTTTGTGAAGAGGTAATATGGCATGTGGATAGACAGCTGATCTTGGAGATAAGAAGCTTTCTATTCCGGTGCCACCTTTGATATGTACTCTGGCTGTGTGATTTTTTTTTCCTTTGAAAAATATTTAACATTTTATTTTCCCCCAATTTCATGTAAAACTATTTTTAACATTTTTTTAAATTTTGAATTCCAGATTATTTCCTTCCTTCTTCTCCACACCTCATTGAGAAGGGAAGCAATTTGACATAGGTATACATGTTCAGTCATGTAAAACATATTTCCATATTAGTCATGTTGTGAAAGAAAATATGGCCAAAAAAAACACAAGAAAAATAAAGAAAGTAAAAAAGTATGCTTCAATCTGCATTCAGACACCACCAGGTCTTTCTCTGGAGATGGATATCATTTTTCATCATAAGTCCTTCAGAATTCTCTTGGATTATTATATTTCTGTGAATGCTATGTCACCCACAGCTGTTCATCATACTGTATACACTGTTCTTCTGGTTCTGCTTACTGTACTTTGCATAAGTTCATATAAGTCTTTCCAGGTTTGACTAAGAGCATCCTATTCATAATTTTTATAATAGCACAATATTCTATCACAGTCATATACCACAACTTATTCAGCCATTCCCCAATTGATGGACATCCCCTCAATTTCTAATTATTTGCCACCACTAAAAGCTACTACAAATATTTTTGTACATGTAGGTCCTTTTCCTTTTTGTTTTTTTTTTGGGGGGGGCAGTGATACAGATATAATACGTAGCCCTTCGAGCATAGTTCCAAATTGCTTTCCAGAATGGTTGAATCAGATCACAACAGCACCAGTAGTGCATTAGTATCCCAGTTTCACGAACATCCCCTCCAACATTTGTAATTTTCCTCTTCTGTCATATTAGCCAATCTGATAAATGAGAGTGGTATCTCAGAGTTGTTTTAATTTGCATTTCTCTACTCAATAGTGATATAGAGCAGTTTTTGATATAACTATAGATAGCTTTAATTTCTTTGTATGAAAACTGCCTATGCATATCCTTCAACCATTTATTGATTGTATTTTCAGTACAGAAAATACAGTATTAACTGTATTTCCCCCCATTTATCCTACTCTTTCTGTCTTTTCACCATATCCATCCTCAAAAGTGTTTTGCTTCTGATTACTACCTCCCCCAATCTACTCTCCCTTCTATTGCTCCTCTTCTCTTATCCCCTTCCACTCCTGCCTCTTTCCTATAGGGTAAGATATATTTTTATCCCCAACTGAGTGTGGATGAGACTATTCTTTGAGCCAGTTCTGATGAGAGTAAGGTTCAAGTGCTCCTGCCTACCTGTTTCATTTTCTTTATTGTAAAAACTCTTTTGTGCCTCTTTTATGTGAGATTATTTATCCCACTCTACCTATCTCTTTCTCCCTTCTCCCAGTACATACCTCTTTCTTGCCCCTTAATTTTTTTGGAGATAATTCAAACATAACCCACATCCATGCCCTTTGTCTATGTAAACTACTTTTAACTGCCCTAATAATGACAAAGTTCTTAGGAGTTACATGCATTACCTTCCCATATAGAAATGTAAAGATTAAACATTATTGAGATCCTTATATAATTATCATGTTTATGTTTTTCTGCTTCTTTTGAGTCTTGGGTTTGAAAGTCACATTTTCTATTTGACTCTGGTCTATTCATTCAGGAGTGCTTGAAAGTCCTCTTTTTCATTGAATGTCCATTTTTTCCCCTGAAGGCTTAGGCTCAGTTTTGTGGGGTAAGTGATTCTTGGTTGTAATCCTAGCTCCTTTGCTCTCTAGAATATGATTTTCTGGCCTTCCAATCCTTTAATGTAAAAGCTGCTAACTTTTCTGTTATTTTGACTGTGGTTCCATGATGTTTGAAATGTTTCTTCCTGGCTGCTTGTGGTATTTTCTCTTTGACCTGGGAGCTCTGGAATTTGACTATAATATTCCTGAGAGTTTTCATTTTGGGATCTCTTTCAAGGAGGAGATTGGTGGATTCTTTCAATTTCTTTTTTATCCTCTGGTTCTAGGATATCAGAGAAGTTTTCCTTGAAAATTACTTTAAAGATGATTCCTAGGCTTTCTTTGATCATCACTTTCAGGTAGTTCAGTTGTTATTCCTGTGTGGTATTTCACATTTTCTTCTATTTTTTTCATTCTTTTGACTTTGTTTCTTGATGTCTCATGGAGTCATTAACTTCCACTTTCCCAGTTCTAAATTTTAAGGAATTATTTTCTTCAATAAGCTTTTGTACCCTTTTCCATTTGGCCTATTCTGTTTTTTTTAAGGAGTTCTTTTCTTCTGTGAATTTTTGTGCCTTATATCATATAACTAATTGTGTTTTTCATTTTCTTCAGTATATCTTGTGTGCTTCTTTTACCAAGCTGTTAATTCTCTTTTCAAAAAAAATTTTCTTGCATCATTGTAATTTATTTTTCCTCTATCACTATTCTCATTATCTGTGTGAGTATATGTGTGTGTTTCTCTCTCTCTCTGTCTCTCTCTCTCTTGGGCAATTGGGATTAAGTGACTTATCCAAAGTCACATGGCTAGTAAGTGTGTCAAGTATCTGAGGCCGGATTTGAACTAAGGTCCTCCTGAGACTCCAGGGCTAGTGCTCTATTCACTGTGCCACCTAGCCACCCCTCTCTCTCTTTCTTTTAACACTTCTAGGAATGGTTGTTGGGCTTGGATACAATTAACATTTTTCTTTGATGTTTGCTTGTAGCTGTTTTGTCTTTGTTGTCTTCTTCTGAGATTGTATCTTAATCTTCCCTGACTCCATAGTAGCATTTTATGATCAAATTATTATTTTGTTGTTGTTATTTGCTCACATTTTTTTTCAGTCTGTTTCTTGACTTTGGACTTTATGATTTGGTTGGGCTTTCCTCATCTGGAAGTAGGGAGATACTTTCCCAAGCTTCATGCTTTTTTATGCTGCTGTTTTCATAGCTAATTTTGGGATTCTTCAAGGTTTTGGTTCTTCCAAGGTGGTGTGATCTGAGGAGAGGTATGGATGCTGTTTTCCTGTCCTGTAGTCTGGTCTTTACCCAAGAAAGGACCCTGCTTCCCAGAAGCAGCAAGCATTAGAGTTTTTCTTGGCCCTGGGCCTGTGAGCAGGTCACTTGTTCTCCTAAGCTGTAAATGCTAGCTCTCCTGTCTGCATTGGAACTGTGACCAAAGCCCCTGCTCCCTTATGTCCAACCATAAGCACTACTTCCTGCCCTGGAAATGCAACCCAGAAGTGTATGTAGGAAATAGAGCTGCCAGTCAGTGACAGCTGCACCTAATGTCAGCAAAGGGAACCCTGTAATCACTTTTTTTTTCTTATTTTTAAAATTTAAATTAAATTTTATATTTAGTTTACATCACTTCCACAAGATTTGGAGTTACAAAATTTCTCCCCATCTTTCCCCTACCTACCACCCCAAAATAACAATCCCACTGAATAATCCCTCCCCAATCTGCTCTCTCCAATATCCTCCGTCATCCCCCCTCTGACTTTCCAGTAAGGCAAGATGGATCTCTATACCCCAGTGCCTATATATCTTATTTCCCAGTTGCATGTAATAATAATAATTATATATATATATATATATATATATATATATATATATATATATATTTTAAACATTTGATTTTAAAACTTTGAATTCCAGGTTCTTTCCCTTCCTCCCTCATAACCAACCCTTACTGGGAAGATAGGCAATTCAGTATAGGTTGTACACGTGTAGGTACACAAAACATTTCCATAGTGGATATATTGTGAAAGACTATGTTTCCCTCCATCCTATCCCCGCACTGTTCTATTCTCTACTTTGACCCGGTCCATTTTCAGAAGTGTATGCCTCTAACTTCCCTCACCCCTGCAACCTACCCTCCCTTCCATCATCCCCCCTCTAATCCCCTTCTGCCCTACTCTCCTATAGGGCAAGATACCCTATTTAGTGTGTATGTCATTCCCTCCCTAAGCCAAATTCAATGAGAGTAATGTAGACCCATTCCCCTTTGCCTTCTTGTTCTTCCTCTCCATTGTAACCATTTTCCCTTGCCTCTTCTATATGAGATAATTTACCCCATTCTATCTCTCCCCATCTCCTCTCATTATATTCCTCTCTCAACTCTTAATTTCATCTTTTAAGTATCATCCCTTCCTATTCAACTGGTCCTGTGCCCTCTATCTATGTATACCTGTACGCATATATACACATACTCACATATGTATTCATGCACCTATATACCCTCCTATATAGACATATATAGGTATGTGTGTGTATATATATATGTGTATACACACACACAAACACACACACACACACACATATATATATATATATACATTTATATTCCCTTAAACTATTCTCATAGTGAGGAAAGTTTAATAAGTTACAATGATCTTTTTTTCCATGTAAGAATGTAAATAGTTCAACTTTGATAAGTTCCTTATTATTACTTTTCCCTGTTTAGCTTCTCATGCTTCTCTTGCTTCTTGTATCTGAGTGTTTAATTTTCTATTCAACTCTGGTTTTTTCATCAAGAATGCTTGAAAGTCCCCTATTCCACTGAATGACTATATTTTCCCTTGAAACATGATACTCAGTTTTGCTGGGTAGGTGATTCTTGGTTTTAATCCCAGCTCCTTTGACCTCCAGAATATCATATTCCAAGCCCTTCAATCCCTCAGTGTAGAAGCTGCCAGATCCTATGTTATCCTGATTGTTTCCATAATAGTTAAATTGTTTCTTCTTGCCTGCTTATAATCTTTTCTCCTTTATCTGGGAACTCTGGAACGTGACTATAATATTCTTAGGAGTTTTCTTTTTGGAATCTTTTTCAAGAAGTGATTGGTGGATTCTTTCAACCTCTCTTTTGCCCTCTGGTTCTGAAACATCAGGGCAATTTTCCTGGAGAATTTCTTGAATAATGATTTCTAGTTTATTTTTTTTATCATGGCTTTCAGATAGTCCAATAATTTTTAAATTATCTCTCCTGCTGGGGCGGCCAGGTAGCACAGCAAGTAAGAGCACTGGCTCCAGTGTTGAGAAGACCTGGAGATCGAATCCTGGGCTCAGACACTTAGCACCCACCCAGAAACACCTGGCCGTGTAACCTTAAGCAAGTTACTTAACCCCAATTGCTTAGGGGCGGCCAGGTGGCTCAGCAAGTAAGAGCACAGGCTCCAGTGTCGGGATGACCTGGATCAAATCCGGGCTCAGATACTCAGCACCACACCCAGAAATAACTGGCCATGTAACCTTGAGCAAGTTACTTAACCACGATTGCTTTAAAAATAAATAAATAAATGAATGAATGAATGAATGAATGAATGAATAAATAAATGAATGAATGAATGAATGAATGAATGAATGAATGAATAAATAAATAAATAATCTCTCCTGGATCTATTTTCCAGGTCAGTGGTTATTCCAATGAGATATTTTACATTGCCTTCTATTTCTTCATTTGTTTGGATCTGTTTAATAGTATCTTGATTTCTCATAAAGTCACTAGTTTCCATTTGCTCCAATCTAATTCTGAAGTGAATTTTTGAGATTCTTTTTTCCATCTGCCACATTCAGAATTTTAAGGCATTCTTCTCCTCATTGGCTTTTTGAGCCTCTTTTGCCATTTGAGTTAATCTATTTTTTAAGGTATTATTTTCTTCAGTCAGGTTGTTGACTCTCCTTTCATGATTTTCTTGCATCATTCTCATTTCTCTTCCCAATTTTTCCTCCACTTCTCTTATTTGGTTTTCAAAATCCTTCTTAATCTCCTCTATGTCCTGTAAGCAATTCATATTTTTCTTGGAAGCTTTTGGTGCAGGATCCTGACTTCATTGTCTTGCTACTGTTCTATGTTTTGATCTTTTTGTCCCCAAGTTGCTGTGCTTGCTTTGCTTCCTTTGCTTGCTCATGTTGCCACTCAATTACTTGACTTTTGAACTTTTTGCCACAGTATAACTCTTCTTCCAGAGAGGAGAGCTTTGCCCCAAATCACTGGGGTTTTAGCAGCTGCTGGAGCTATTAGGTGGGTGCCCTCTCAGAAGCCCCCACTGGCTCTGGCACCTGGTGACCCACCTTAGAACCTCCACCCTACACAGAAATCTAGATCCCAGCTGGTTAAAGCAAGAGTGATTACCCCTCAGAATGGTTGTTTGGGTCCCCCTACAATCTGTAAGCCAGGAGCTCTGAAACAGCCATGTGGCAGTCGCAGCATGGCTGCCATGCCTCAGCCACTTTTCCCTCTGTGGGGCAGAGGCCAGAACACACTCCCACACTCCATCTTCCCAAAGTCCACTGATTTCTCACTTTGTCTTTAGCATTTGTGGGTTGATAATTCTGGAAACTGTCACAGCTGCTGATGATCCATTCTCCCTAAGTCTCTCTAGCCATAGTTGCTTGGGCCACCCTAGGGCTAAAACCATGTGCTCAGGTGGGACTAGACTCTGTTCCCAGTGACCTGTGATGAACCCTTCCTTTCCACCTGCCGGGCTATTGTCAGTGGGAGGTTTGTTTCTCTCTGTCACTTTATGGGTTCTGTAGCCCTAAAGTTTGTTTACAGTCATTTTTATAGGTATTTGAGGTGGTTATAGGGGGAGTGCATGGAGTTTTCCTGCTTCTGTGCTGCCACCTTGACTCCCCCCTCCAATCTCTTTATGACCAGTTTTTCATCTCCCTTACTTTATCTTGGCTGAGTGTTCCTAAAGCTGTTGCTGTTGCTGTTGCTGCTGCTGCTGCTGCTGCTACTACTATTACTACTACTACTACTACTGCTGCTCTGCTATTGCTACTGCTACTACTGTTGTTGCTGCTGCTGCTGCTGCTGCTACTACTGCTACTTTTATTCCTGCTTCCACGGTTAGAACCTCTTCCAAAGCCCACCACTGTTTCTGGCCCTGTGTGCTCTGGGCTGGCCCCCATCCAGGTGTCATAGACTTCTCCTGCTGATTCAAGTTGTCTTTGGCTAGAAAAATGTATCACCCTAACCTTTTGTTGATGCTGCTGCTCCAAAATTTGATTTGAAGCATCATTTAAAGTTATTTGGAGGACAATGTTCAGAGGGTTTGGCTGAGTTGCTTCCTGTAATCCACCCTCTTGACTCTGCCCTGAGAAGTTCTTTGTGTATATAAGTAAAATTATATCCCTATATTTAGTACCAGTATTGAGAAGGAAATTGAGGCTTACAGAAGCAAAGGAAATTTCCCATGATCAGATAGCTAGTAAGATAGGGACATAGATGTTCTTTATTTCTCATTTATATTTCTACTGTTTTGTGCTGATTTGCATTTGAAAATGTGTATTAATCTGACTGATGTAACCTCTTCGACTTGAAACCCTGAGCAAGGATTCATGAGTATCCATATAACTAAGTGCTACTGAAGTATGTACTGAAAGGCATGGCTCCAAAATTGCTCATCTGTAATTGAGATTCAACCCTAGTTCTTCTGACTCCAAATTCACCAATACTTCTTCTAGCTGTAGCATTCAATAATAGTGTCCTCACCTGACTTTTAAAATGATTAAATTAATTGCCTGCACATATATTTTAGGTATAAGACCTTAACATGTGTTTTTGTATTGCCTTCCCATAAGAAAAATAAAGCAAAACATGAAATGTTCCAAGTACTATATGAGAAACCTAATATTGTTTTCTAGAAATGTACTTCTTGTCCTTAAATATCTTTTTGTAATCACCTCATAATGTGTACATATCCATTGTGGTAGTTTCTTATGGAAATATTTGTATTTTCTTGTTTCTAAGTCCCATAATTGCAGTGTTAGTCTAAGAGTGTTCCAGGCAAAGGAACCATTGAAATACCAAGGCATTCTAGGCTCGGGGTACCATACAGTATGACAATATTGAAATCTGTCTTAGTTTTGATGATGGACTAGAGAAAGAAATTTATTATTTATGATCTTTTCCTAGTGTAAACTTATCTTATTCTTTGTAGACCTAAATAAATAATGACTAAAAATATGTTTGGAAAAACCACAACTCTCATATTTGCTGAAGACTGACTTTTGGGGGAAAAATTGATGATTTTAATATAAAAATCACTGGATCATAAATTTAGACTTTGAAGTGACCTCCAGAGCCATCTACTGTAGTGCTTGAATTTTGCAGATGAAGAAATTGAGTAGCTGGGAGGTTAAGGTACATTTTGTCACATGGGCAGTAAATTGCCCTGTTCCTATCTGAACTTGGGTTCTTTGGTTTGAAGATCAGCATACTCTCCTTTCTACCACATTGCTTTCTTACTCAGTAATATTGCCCTTTTTCATCTCCACAAATTTTGAAAGTTAACACTGACACCAGAAGCAGAACTATTGCTTTGAATGCATTATCAAAGCTATGGTATAGATATCGAAGTTTGAATGTCCATTTCTTCTTACTAATGTACAAACAGTAGTTAGCATATTTGTGTTGAATTTGATCTAATTATATAACTTTATGATATTTAATTAATTAAGAAGATAATGCTGGATTTGCAGTCAGGGGATCTAGATTCTAGTTTCTCACCTTTGTTAGCAACTCCATAGAACTTTAAATGAGTCATTTACCTCAAAGAGTCTTAGTTTCCCCATTTGTGACATGGAGGTGTGTGGTAATAGATAATGGGTAAGTTCCATATTAGTTCTTATGTTCTGTCTGAGTTCTATTACTTTATAGCCAGGTAAGATATGATAGTGTCATGAAAGTAAGCAGCCTCATAGAATTGTTGGGGCTATGGCAGTAGTATCTTGTGGAAGCAGAGCACGTATGCTTCCCAGTGACAGTTTGAGAGATATGAGATAGATATTCTTTATTTCTCATTTACTGGTTCAACTATTTTGTTCTGAGTTGGAATTGAAAATGGTTGTTCATCTGACCAACAGGATTTCTTAGATTTGGAATCCTGGGCAAAATTTGAGTAGTTATGTAACTTAGTGCTACTGAAGTCTCTCATGAAGGGCATGGACCCAGAATTGCCAGGCGGTAGCAATGAGGGCAGTAATAGGTCTGCTTACCTGCCTCAGAATGCTGTGGTAAAATTGATTAAGAATCTTGGAGAAGTGTGCCAAGTTCGATTAAATAAAAAAAAATCCAAAATATAAAGTAATCGTACTTGCTAAGCTTGAAGAGAAAGGTTACAAGTTTATGTTTGAGTTAATATGAAGCTATATAATTGGAAAAACACTCTACAGATTATTATCAGATCACAAATGAGTTCATTATAATTATATTTAATTCATCAAATGACAAGAAATTTAATAAAGTCTAGGCCCTGTCACTTCTCTTGAATGTAGAAAGATTGTGATCAGTCTAGGTTATACAATTTTTTCTTTGCTCATTCCAACTTTCAAATAAAATAACTCAAAATTAATAGATCTGACCTGAGATACACTGCTGCAGCTCCTGGAAGTTTCTGCATCTTGCTTAAGTTATCCAGAGTTCACTTAAAGCAGTCTAGCTGGAGGTGATATTTAAATATCTTTTTCCTTTGTTTTCATGGAGCTTATTCTCTGTGAGGAAATGAAACAAAGGACCTTTTCAGGATGTGACAGGGTTTGATTATCTTCATGGAAAACAAACCGAAAATAGTTATTTTTAAATCATACTCAGACCTTATTATTTTCTGTCTCTTTGCTTTTATTCTTATTGTTTTACCTCACCCCAGTTGAACTAATTGGGCCAAATCTTATCCATCTTTTCAAGATATGCTTCAGTCTTCGATGAAGTCTTTCCAAATTATAATGATTTTTCCTTAGTCTTAACTCATAACAATTACCACTGAAGGAGTGAAGTCTGTTCAAGGAAGAATAACATTTTTTAAATTTTTTTAGAGTAGTGAAAATATCAGATTCAGATTTAGAAAAAAATTATCACTGATATTATTTGTATTCATATTACAAATTGGGTTTTGAGAAGTCTTCTAATTTTTCATTCTATGATTTTTGTGGTAAACTAGCAAGCAAATAAGAAAAACATGTTAACAATTTCATTAGGTTCTTGTAACTTGGAATAAAAATTGTCTTTTTGCCCAAGTTGATGGGCTTTATTTTTCCTATAAAACTTTTCACTGTCTGTTTAAATAGATTCCATTAATCTAAATATTTTCAAAAACATCTTTCCCCATTTCCTAATGACAGATAACTAACTTTTTGAATGGTTCATTTCATATCATTTTTCAGATTTTAAGGATTACATGACCTTAGAACATCTATTACAATAGGATCCCTAGCTTTAGAGTAATTATACCAAAATAGGATATTTTATATTATTTAGATTTCATATTTTCTTCCATATTATGAATTTTTCCTTTAAAATGTAAAATCAATTCATATTAGTTAGAAAAAATAATTATTTATTGCCTACTCAGTTAAAATGGGTGTATTCACAAGTTATTTCATATGCATAAGTGTGTACAAACACACATAATATGGAAGTGCCACAATCACTTCTTTGGAGTGGAATTGTCTAGACTAGGGGTGGGGAACCTGTGATCTTGAGGCCACATGTGGCCCTCTAGGTCCCCAAGTTCAGCCCTTTAACTGAATCCAAACTTCACAGAAAAAATCATTTTATTAAGGACTTTTGTTTTTCTTTTTGGAGGAGGGACGGGAGGGTAGTTGGGGTTAAGTGACATGCCCAAGGTCACACGGCTAGTAAGTGTTAAGTATCTGACACCAAATTTGAGCTCAAGTCGTCCTGACTTCAGGGCCAATGCTCTATTCACTGCGCCACCTAGTTGCCACTGTAATGGATTTTTTTTAATTAAATTTTATGTTTATTTTTAGTTTATATCATTCATTTCTGCAAGATTTTGAGTTACAAATTTTCTCCCCATCTTTCCCCTATCCACCACCCCAAAACAGTGATCCCATTAGATACCCCCTCCTCCAGTCTTCTGTCTCCTATATCCTCCCCCATTCCCCTTCACCTTTCCAGTAGGGCAAGATGGATCTCTATACCCTAGTGTCTGTATATGTTATTTCCCAGTTGCATGTAAAATAATAATAATAATAATTTTTTTAACATTTGATTTTTAAACATTGAATTCTAGATTTTTTCCCTTCCTCCCTCATCACCCACCGTTACTGGGAAGATGAACATTTCAATATAGGTTGTACATATGTAGCTACACAGAATATTACCATAGTGAATATATTGTAAAAGACTGACTATATTTCCCTCCATCCTATCCTACCCCCCAATTGTTCTATTCTCTACTTTGACCCTGTCCCTTTTCAAAAGTGTGTACTTCTAACTTCCCTCCCCCCTGCAACCTGCCCTCCCCTCCATCACAAGCCCTCTCATCCCCTTCCCCCCTACTCTCCTATAGGGCAATATACCCTATTCAGTGTGTATGCATTCCCTTTGGAAGCCAAAATCAATGACTGTAAGGTTGCCCATTCCCTTTTGCCTTCCTGTTCTTCCCTTCCAATGTAAAAGTTTTCCCTTGCCTCTCCTGTACAAGATAATTTACCCCATTCTGTCTCACCCCATCTCCTCTCATTATATTCCTCTCATCTCAATTTCACCTTTTAAGTATCATCCCTTCCTATTCCACTGGTCCTGTGCCCTGTGTCTATGTATACATGTACACATATATATGCATACTCACATATGTATTCATACACTCATATAACCTCCTATATAGACATATTATATACACATTTATATTCCCTTTAACAATTCTCATACTGAAAAAAGTTTCATAAGTTACAATTATTTTTTTTCCATGTAGGAATGTAAATAGTTTAACGTTAGTATGTTCCTTATGATTTCTTTTCCCTGTTGACCTTATTTTGCTTCTCTTGCTTCTTGTATCTGAATTTCAAATTTTCTATTCAACTGTGATTTTCTCGTCCAGAATGATTGAAAGTCCTCTATTTCATTGAAGGACCATATTTTCCCCTGAAACATGAAACTCAGTTTTGCTGGGTATGTGATTCTTGGTATTAATCCCAGCTCCTTTGACCTCCAGAATATCATATTCCAAGCCCCTTGATCCCTCAATGTAGAAGCTGCCAGATCCTGTGTTATCCTGATTGTTTCCACAATATTTAAATTGTTTCTTTCTTACTGCTTGTAGTATTTTCTCCTTGATCTGATAATTCTGGAACCTGGCTATAATATTCCTAGGAATTTTCTTTTTGGGATCTTTTTCAAGAGGTGATCAGTGGATTCTTTCAACCTCTATTTTGCCCTCTGGTTCTAAAACTCCAGGGCAATTTTCCTTGAGAATTTCTTGAAGAATGATTTCTAGGTTCTTTTTTTGATCATGGCTTTCAGATAGTCCAATAATTTTTAAATTATCTCTCCTGGATGTATTTTTCACGTGAGTGGTTTTTCCAGTGAGATATTTCACATTGCCTTCTATTTTTTCATTTGTTTGGATCTGTTTAATAGTATCTTGATTTCTCATAAAGTCACTAGTTTCCATTTGCTCCAATCTAATTCTGAAGAAATGATTCTCTTCAGTGACTTTTTGAGATCCTTTTTCCATCTGGCAAATTCAGCTTTTTAAGGCATTCTTCCCCTCATTGGCTTTTTGAGCCTGTTTTGCCATTTGAATTAGTCTATTTTTAAGGTGTTATTTTCTTCAGTCAGGCTGTTGACTCTCTTTTCATGATTTTCTTGCATCATTCTCATTTCTCTTCCCAATTTTTCCTCCACTTCTCTTATTTGGTTTTCAAAATCCTTCTTAAGCTCCTCTATGGCCTATAACCAGTTCATATTTTTCTTGGAAGCTTTTGGTACAGGAGTTCTGACTTCATTGTCTTCCTCCTGTTCCAGGCTTTGATCCTTTTTGTCCTCAGAATAGGAATTTAAAGTCAGATTGCTGAGTTTGCTTTGCTTCCTTTGCTTGTTCTTGTTGCCACTCAATTACTTGACTTTTGAGCTTTTTGCCACCAGTAGAACTCTTCTTCCAGTTATGAGAACTTTGTCCCAAATCACTGGGATTTTTGCAGCTGCTGGAGCTATTAGTTGGGTGCAAGCCTCCATTGACTCTGGTACCTGGTCACCCACCTCAGAACCTCCACCTTACATGTTCTAGATCCAAGCAGGTTAAAGCAAGAGTGATTACCCCTCAGACTGTTTGCTTGGTCCCCCTACAGTCTGCCTACCAGGAACTCTGAAGCAGCCATGCGGTGGTGGCCACCATGCCTCAGCCACTTCTCCCTCTGTGGGGCAGAGGCCAGACCACACTCCTGGATCACATCTTCCCAAAGTCCACACTGAATTCTCACTTTGTCATTGGCATTTATGGGTAGATAATTCTGGAAACCACTACTGCTGCTGGTGATTCACTCTCCTGAAGTCCCTCCAGTTGCTCCTGGTTGGGCCGCCCTGGGACTAAAACCATGGTCTCAGATGGGGCTGGGCTCTGCTCCCAGTGACCTGTGATGAACTATTCCTTTCCCCCTGCCAGGCTGTTGTCAGTGGGAGATTTGTTTCTCTCTGTCACTTTGTGGGTTCTGTAGCCCTAAAGTTTGTTTAGAGTCATTTTTATAGGTATTTGAAGTGGTTATTGTGGAAGCACACTGAGTTTTCCTGCTTCTATACCACCATCTTGGCTCTTCCCCTATTATGGAATTTTTTGCAGTGGAGTTTGGATTCAGTCAGGATTTGTTCTGTGAAGTATTTATTCAGTAAAAAGACTGCCCTTGATGGCCTAGAGGGCCAAGGGTTACCTCGAGGCTGCTGATTCCCCACCACTCCTTGAGGCCTATGATTTTCATAGTCTTTGGATTATATTATACTGTCATTTAAAAATGGTGGAATTCTTGGGACATAGTGCAGAGCTATGGAAAGATAAAGTTAAAGATCAAAAGGAAAGATAAAGTTAAAGGACTAGAAATCCCTGCTCTGCTATTTACTTGGGAAAATCATTTAATGATTCTGGGCTTCTTGGTTACATTAGATGATATACAAGATTCTTTTTAACTCTAATTGATGATCCCATAACCTTATCCTTTATGCTTGCTTAATTAGAGTGTTCACAGTGTCAGGATACTAAGAGTTTTCTCACCCATTGGACCCACTTAAAAAAGGGCTCTCCTGAGTGTAGTTTTTAGACATGGGTGTACAAGTAACTGCTTAAGAAAATGTCACTTTGGGGGGATAAATAACATATGTAGGACACACTTCTAAGTTTAATCTGTGTTATTAACATATATTCTATAATTTTCTTAACTAAACAATCAAAACAATAAATCAGTCCCTCATTTGTAGAGTTTTTCTATTTTCAGAGTATAAATGCTCACTCCCCAAATTTCTAGCTGGCTGCAGCACATACCTGCTTTGGGATAAGAGGTCAAGGACAAAGGGATTGAGTAATAAAATGTCACTCTGCATGCAGGAGGGGCTGAGATGAAATAACTTTTTTTTAGAGGGGGAAGGTAGGGCAATTGGGGTTAGGTGACTTGCCCAAGGCCACAGGACTAGTTTTCTTATGTTAAGTATCTGAGGCCGAATTTGACCTCCTGACTCCAGGGCTGGTACTCTATTCACTATACCACCTAGCTGCCCTTGAAATAACTTTTTCAAACAAGAAAAATATGTGGGGTGCATGACAAGCCTAGCTACTGAAATAGCAGGGTTTGGTAGTTGGCCTCAGATGCTGCTTATTTTTTTTCATTGTTCAAATGCTTTATTAACTTCTGATTTACATCATTCATTTCTGCCAGATTTTGAGTTACAAATTTTCTGCCCGCTTTTGGTGCAGGAGTTCTAACTTCACTGTCTTCCTCCTGTTCCATGCTTTCCTCCTTTTTGTCCCCACAATAGGAGTGTAATGTTGGAATCTTCTGTCTGCTTTGCTTCATTTGCCTGGTCATGTCGCCCCTCAGTCACTTGACTCCTGGGCTTTTTGCCACAGTAGGACTCTGCCACCAGACAGGGGAGCTTTCATCCCAAACACTGGGGTTTTCTCAGCTGCCAGAGGTATTAGATAGGTGCCCTCTCTGAGGTCTCCACATGCTCTGGCAAGCTGGACACATACCCCAGGACCTCCACCCTAGACTACAGTCCAGATCCAAGCAGGTTAAAGCAAGAGAGATCACCCCTAATACTGGTGCTTGGTCCCCCTACACTCTGCAGGCCAGGAGCTGAAGCTGCCACGTGGCGCTGGCTGGCTTTGAGGGAGTCTCAGCTGCTTCTCACCCTGGGGCAAAAGCCACACACTCCCACTTACTGGGTCCCAAAGTCCAGACTGTACTGACCTCTCACTTTGTCCTTGGCATCTGTGTGTTGATAAATCTGGAAACAGCCACAGCTGCTGCTGAGCAGTCCCTCTGGCTGGTGGCTGGTCGGGCCTGCCCTGGGGCTAAAACCTCGGTGTAGGGCTGGGCTCGGCTCCCAGAGCACTGCACTGGCCAATTACTGCCAGCCTGCAGGGCTATCCTCAGTGGGAGGTTAGCTTCTCTGCGTCATTTTGTGGGTTCTGCAGCTCCAAAGTTTGTTTAGATTAACAGGGAGGTCCTGCTTCTACTCCGCCATCTTGACTCTGCCCTCCCCCCACACACACACTGCTTATTTAATACACTGGAATTGTTTGGTTTAATATATTCTGCTTGTCACTAAGTGTTGATCTAATAAGGGCTTTAAATAGTTTCATTTTGACCAGTCTGACCATCTTTGGTGGAATGTTCTTAGGTACCTTAGCTGGTTTTTATAACAGCTGACATTATCCTGGCCTCATATGATATAGGACTTCTTCGGAAGAAACTTTACATTTCCTCCCTATAACTAAACAGTATTTTCTTGATCATGATTCAGTAGTAGAGAAAGTTCTTTCCAATTATGATAAGTGATTATTAGAATACTCTTACATTTCCCAGTCTGCAGAGCTTAGCAGTCTTAGAGTAGCACAGAATAATTTTTAAATTATTGATATTTTCAAGAGATTTGAGTGTTGGTCTAAGTTATCAGTGTAAAAGATCATTTCACTGTAATAATTTTTATACCTGAATATGAATTAGTACTCCCCAGATGTCTTTTTGATGAATGGGTTAAATTTTTACTACTTTGAATAATCTTTTATAAGTATTTGAGATAAGGATCTATTCAATTTTTTTTTATTCTTCCACTAGTTTGAATAAAATTGATGTACTCTAGAGGAAATTAAAATATTTCTAACATTTAAACTTACATTATATTATTAGAATTCTGATTATTTGTTAAATTAAATTATAAGGACATTTATCATACATATATGTATACACATGTATATGTAATTCTGTATATGATGTGTGTATTTGTATGAGTGTATATGTATATGTATATAAGCAGGTCAGTCAGAAGGATATTTTTATGATTTTACTGCATTTTTTATCAAAATAGGTTGAGACTTGTTCAAGAAGGAACAGAATATACCCCCCTACAGACATCTTGTTCATTTATGCTGAAGTATGTAATTATTTTGCATCTTTGAAGGTTAAGAAAAACAAATATAGGAAGAGGCAATGGGAATGGCATTTCTCTACAGCCTTGTTTGTATTCTTTTGTCACTCTGCAGTTGTTAGCTACCTTGTTTCTAAAGGTTTATCAAGTTCCTTGTACTCCTTTTTATTAACTACTTAATAGCTCTAGAACTGGAAGGGACCTCAGAGGTCATCTAGTTTAGCCCTCTCATTTTATACATGAGGAAATAATTCTTCTAAATGCATAAAATTTCTCAGAATAATGTTTTTAAATTCATGAAATACATAGTTACAGCATTTTAAAGGAAAACAAATATATGGAAATAATTGCTAGAATGTAAAAGAAAGCACCCAAAAGTCTAGAGGTCCTAGGTTTAAGTTGTTCCATCTTATGTAGTTGTGTCCAACCCTTTGTGATCCTGTTTGGGATATTTGTGGCAAAGATACTAGAGTGGGTTTTTTTTTCCCATTTCCTTCTCCTGGTCATTTTGCAGATGATGAAACTGAGGCAAACAGGGTAAAGTGACTTGCCTAGGGTCACACAGCTAATAACTTTCTGAGGCCAGATTTGTACTCAGGAAATTGAGTGTTCCTGACTTCAGACCTGGTACTCTGTTCACTGCAGTACCACCTAGCTGCCCTATGCTAAACACCCCAACAGGGGATGACTCAAGATAATGAACCTTGTAAGCATCCTCAGAGAGAGGAGTCAGACTTGTAGGAAGAAAGTGAGGAGAGGTAAGTGTCACAGCTGCTAAGGTCATAGTGTTAGTCTTTCAAGGGATCAAGTATTGCTTAAATGGCTCAGTGTTTGTGGTGCTATATTTGAAGAAGAAGGGTCATCCATAGTGTTGGGTATTACAGAAAGGTCAGAGTATTGTAAAAAAGACTAAATGAAGGCTATTGAGTTTAACAATTAAGAGGTAATTATTTACCTTTGTTAATAGAGCAATGTGATTGGCCCAGGATTGCTAGGGAAGGGTCTTAAGGCCACAGTTTCTCACCACTGGGCTATGGGATACCAAAGTCCACTACAAGAAAACATCTTTCTGGGGCCCAGAAGGAAAATGGGACACCCTCTCACCTCTGCCAGTAAAGTCTGGTAGTTTTTTTGTAGTGTTCCAAGCAAGGTCTCTAACAGGACTAAACATTGGAGGAAGGGAACTAGGAGCCTGGACCTGGAACCTGATTCTGATTCATGCTAGACTCCTGGGGAGTGAGAGGTCCATTGACTTTGAGAAAAGGGGCTTTGGGTGAATTCTTTTTTTCTTTTTAAGCAATCGGGGTTAAGTAACTTGCTCTAGGTATCATGGCCAGTTATTTCTGGGTGTGGTGCTGAGTGTCTGAGCCTGGCATTTGATCTCCAGGTCATCCCAACACTGGAGCCGGTGCTCTTACTCGCTGTGCTACCTGGCTGCCCCACTTTGTGTCATTTCTGCAAGTCTTATTGTTGCTGGGTGATTCCACTTAGCTTTTCCTGGACTTCTTCATTTAGCCATTCAGGGAGACTGCTGTATCCCTTACAGTGCCACACAGGGTCACTGTGAGGATCAAATTAAATTACATATGTAAAGCACTTATCAAATATTAATGTATAACATGAATATTAGCTGTTGTTATCTGTCACTCCCGCACCTATTTCATTCACGTAATATTGTATGTGATTTGTAATAATGATGTCCTAACTTCATAGAACATTCTTTTTTAATGAGATATCCAAAGGACTTCATGAGTCTTAAGTACTTATGTCATTGGGCAGTGTAACACCCTTATTGCAGGAAATGAAGTCTTATAATTACAGTCATTTCTTACTTCTGCATTCATTCAACTAACATTTACCAAGCATCTCTTGTGTATTTGGGGGTAAGGAGGTTCTTATTCTAAGTGTTATATGGGGATGTGTGTGTATGTACATGTGTCATTCTCCCTTATATTACCAGGGGAAAAGAGAGGCTTGTGGGAAAAGAGAGGCCCCGAGGCTTAGTACTAGTATCAGAGGCCCTGCCATTGAGGCCTGGGGTTCCTGAATGCAGTCGTTGTGTTCTAAGTTCCCTAAATCAAGATTTAGGGAATTCTCTTTTTACTTTCCTTTCCTTTCCCTTTTTTTCTTTTCTATTCTTTTCTTTCTCAAAGTAAGGAATATAACCAGTAAGCCCCAAGTTAAGTGGGCAGCTTCTGGCCATCAAAATTTACCTTCCTTTGGAGAGGAGGAGAGGGAGAGGGAAAGGGAGAGGATGAGCTGAGTTACCCAACTAGCTGGGTCCCCATTCAGGCAGCTCAGTCTGCTCACAGGTTGTGTTTGTCCTTCATTTTCGAAGAGGACCATGGCATCAGGGAAATGATGACATGACTTGCAGTTGACTGGGCCCTCCAGACTTGGAGTGAATGTCCATGGTAACTGTTTCTCTTTGGAACAGTAACCCTGAGGGTCTTCCCCTCCCAGCTTATTTTTTTTCTTTTTTCTAATTAAAGGGACCATCCCTTGACTCAACTTCTTAAAGAGGCCCATTCACTGAATGGGTGTTACCTCACTCTAAGTGAGTACCTGAAAAGGCCTTAGCCTAAAAGGGCCAGGGTCTCCTATTGCATCCTGAGTCATCTCCCATCATCCTGATGAATATCTGGCCACTGCACCTAGATGGCTTGGTAGGGGAAGGTAAGGCTGGTAACCTTGCACAACCCTCCCTCACTCAAATCAAAGTCTAATCAATAGTGATCTAGAGAATTTTTTTCATATGACTATAGGTAGCTTTAATTTGATCATATGAAAACTGCCTCTTTATACCCTTATACCATTTATCAGCTGGGGAATGACTTGTATTCTTATAAATTTAATTCAGTTCTCTAGATTTGGGGGAAATAAGGCCTTTATCAGAGGCACTTTCTGTAAGGATTTTTAATTTAAGGTATTCAAAATTTTAAATTTTACATTCCGTAATGCTCTCTCTCTAGTTCTGTCTTAATTTCTTCCCTCCTCCATAGATCTGATAGGTAAACTATTCCATGCTCCACTAATTTGTTCATGGTACCACCCTTTATGTCTAAATCATGTGCCTATTTTGACCTTATCCTGGTATATGGTGTGATATAATGGTCTAAACCTAATTTCTGCCAAACTGCTTTCCAGTTTTCCTGGCAGTTTTCTGTCAAATAATAAGTTCTTGTCCGAAAAGCCTTGGGTTTATCAAACACTAGATTATCATAGTTATTTACTATTGTATCTTGTGTACCTAATCTATTCCACTGGTCTACCACTCTATTTCTTAGCCAGTTCTGATTGTTTTGATGATTACCACTTTATAGTACAATTTGAAATCTGATGTGGCTAAGCCATCTTCCTTCACATTTTTTTCTCATTGATTGCCTTGATATTCTTGACCTTTTGTTCTTCCAGATGAATTTTGTTATTATGTTTTCTGAATCTATAAAATAATTTTGGGCAGTTCAATTGGTATGACACTAAATAAGTAAATTAACTTAGGTAGAATTGTCATTTTTTCTGTTGGCTCTTTCTATCTATGAATTAATATTTTTTCTAATTGTTTATATCTGATTTTATTTGTGTGAAACATGTTTTGTAATTGTGTTGATATAGTTCCTAGGTTTGTCTTGGCAGGTAGACTCCCAAGTATTTTAAATTTTCTGCAGTTATTTTAAATGGCATTTCTCTTTGTATTTCTTTTCTTTCTTTCTTTTTTCTTTTTTTTTTTTTTTGTTTTTTGGGAAGGGGAAGGCAGGGCATTTGGGGTTAAGTAACTTGCCCAAGGTCACATCGATTTGAACTCAATTTCTCCTGACTCCAGGGCTGGTGCTCTATTCACTGTGCCACCTAGCCTCCCCTTCCCCCTTTGTATTTCTTGTTGCCAACTTTGTTGTTAAAATATAGAAATTCTGATGATTTATATGGATTTCCTTTGCATCTTACAAATTTACTAAGGTTGTCAAATATTTCACCTAATATTTTAGTTGATTCCCTAGGATCCTCCAAGTATACCATCTTATCATCTGCAATGAGCAATAGTTTTGTTTCCTAATTACCTATTCTAATTCCTTTAGTTTTTTTCCTTGTGTTATTGTTATACCTAACATTTCTAGAACAGTATTGAATGATAGAAGTCCTTAGGCCTCCTTGCCTCACTCCTGATATTATTGGGAAGGCTTCTACCTTATCTCCATTACAGATAATGCCTAGTCTTGATTTTAGATAAATAAATACTCATTCTTAGGAGAGTTCCATTCATTCCTGTTCTTCCTAGTGCTTCTTTTTAAATAAGAATGACTGTTGTATTTTGTCAAAAGCTTTTTCTGCATCTTTTGAGATAATCATATGATTTGCATATTTTTTG
This sequence comes from Petaurus breviceps papuanus, assembly GCF_028583685.1. Lineage (NCBI taxonomy): Eukaryota > Metazoa > Chordata > Mammalia > Diprotodontia > Petauridae > Petaurus > Petaurus breviceps. Next base: position 17,303,676 of record NW_027187369.1, read on the forward strand.
TTATTAATATGGTCATTTATGCTGATAGCTTTACTAACATTGAAGCAGCCCTTCATTACTGGTATAAATCCCATCTGGTCATAGTGTAGGATATTTGTAATAAATCAGTATAATCTCTTTGCAAGTATTTTATTTTAAAATTTTACATCAGTATTCATTAGAGAAATTGATCTATGTTTTATCAGTGAGTTCCTAGTTTTATTTATTAGTTCAATGGTGTTCTTACTTTTAATTTTATTAATTTCTCCTTAGATTTTCAGAATTTCCAATCTGGTATTTAATTTAAGATTTTTAATTTGTTCTTTTTCTAGTGATTTTTTTTTACTTGCATGCCCAATTCATTAATGTGTTCTTTCTCTATTTTATCAAAGTAAGTGTCTAGAGATATAAATATATATATAGATATGTTTTTTTTCCTATAATCCATTTAACTTTTCCTTTAAGAATGTGGTGCTATGCCATTTATTGTATATATGTTTAAACATTAAAATTACTTCATTAATTACCTTTAAACAAAATGCAGTTTCCCTGTTTATATCTTTTAATTAGATCGATTTTTGCTTTTGCTTTGTCTGAGATCATGATTGCTAATCCTGTTTTTTTTTTTTTTACTTTAGGGAGAGCATAATAGATTCTGCTCCAGCACCTTATTTTTATTCTGTGCATCTTTGGGCTTAAGTGTGTTCATTGTAAACAGTGTATTGTAGAATTCTGGTTTCTATTCCCTTCTGCTATCTGCTTCTGTTTTATGGGTGATTTCATCCCATTCACATTTACAGTTATGATTACTGTGTATTTCCTTCCATCCTACTTCTTGCCCTAATTATCTTCTCTTTGTCATTTCACTCTGTGTCTCATCAAAAGTGTTTTGCTTTGGTGGGACTTCTGGGAACCTAGATGTAGGAGTAAGCAGTAAATTACTGTCCCTCTCCCATATTCACTTCTAAACAACCATAAAATAGCACTCCAGAATAAATCTTGGAACCGTGGAACCAGCAGAAAGACAGGGTAGAGCAGTCTTTTAGCCCAGGAAAATTGGAAGATCAATAAGAAAAGTTCATCTTACTCAGGTAAAATGGGAGTGCATTCCAGTACAGGAAGCATCCCAGCAAGCCAACAGGAAGCTCCACCTCAGCAAACCAGCAGGAGAGCCTGAGCCCCAGTGTGGTGGTACAGGCAAACACCAATACCAGGACTCCCACAGGCCTTGGCATATCCAGGGGAACCAGCAGACTTCAACTCCAAGAAGCACCACATGCTTCAACACAGCCTAGGTAGGAGTCCTATGGTGGGTGGACACCCGAGTACTTCATCGTTGCCCCAAGTAGGCATCCTACAGCTAATGGACCTCCATGTGCTTCGGCTGGGCTTGAGCAGACCAGTATCCTCCATGTACTTCAGCATGGCTGAAGGCCATCAGTTATCCTCCAGGGGCCAAACTTCCCTGTGCTTCAGTATAGTCCCAGTGAAACATAAGAAAACCCCACCAGGCTTCAGCACACACTAGACACCACCACTAGGACCTCAGCTGAATACCAGGTAAGCAGCCAGAATCCTATGGCCTATAGCAGCACCAGCCAACCCCCACCCCACCCCCACAACACAGCATCAGACATGAGGATCCCCTATAGGCCTCAGGGAAACATCAGTATAGCACCAGGTAAACAGCCAGGGCCTACAACCACTAGTACAAGAAGCCAGAAACAGTGCCCCTTCTACCCTGGGAGCAGAGCTCTAATTTAAAAGAAAGGGAAAAGACCAAAAATGGGAAGGAAATATGCAGAAAGCAACAAAAAAAGAATCTGACCATAGGAAGTTATTATGGTGACAGAGAAGAACAAGACAAAAAATCAGAAGACGACAATAGTGTCAAAACACCAATGGGCAAAACCCCAAAGAAAAGTAGGAGGTTATCTCAAGCCCAGAAATAAATCATGGAAGAGCTTAAAAATCATAGAAAAGGAGTAGAAACATAGGGAAAAGAAATGAGAATGATACAAGAGAACTATGAAAAGAAAGACTCAACAGCTTAGAAAACTGCTTAAAAAGTAGAATTGCCCAAATGGAAAAGGAGATACAAAAATCCATTGAAGAAAATAACTTTTTAAAGAGTACAACTGACCAAATGGAAAAGAAAGTACAGAAGCTAGTTGGGGAAAACAACACCTTAAAAGGTAGAATCGAGCAAGTGCAAGATATTGACTCTATGAGACATCATGAATCAACCAGACAAAATTGAAAGAATGAAAAAATGGAAGAAAATGTAAAATACCTCCTGGGAAAAACAACTGACCTGAAAAATAGATCCAGGGGAGAAAATTTCAGAATCATTGAAGCCTGAAAGCTATAATCAAAAGAGTTAGGGTTAGGGTTAGGAAAACTTCCCTGATGTCCTGGAACCAGAGGGCAAAATAGGCATTGAAAGAATCCACTGATCACCTCAGGAAAGAGATCCCAAAAATCAAAACCTCAAGGAAATTTATAGCCAAATTTCACACATTCTGCCTTTCTCTTCCCCCTTCTTCTATAAGACATCCCTCTTTCTCACCCTTAATTTTATTTTTTTAGTGATTATCCCATCATAGTCATCTCACATCCATAGTCTCTGTCTATGTATATTCCTTCTAACTTCCCTAATAATTAATGAAGTTCTTAGGAGTTGCATGTATCATCTTACCATGCAAGTATGTGAACAGTTTCATCTTATTAAATCCCCTGTGATTTGTCTTTCACATTAACTTTTTTATGCTTCTTTTGAGTCTTATATTTGAAAGTCACATTTTCTATTGAGTTCTGGTCTTTTTATCAGGAATGCTTGAAAGTCCTCTGTTTCATTAAATATCCCTTTTTGGCTCCTGAACATTTATACTCAGTTTTTCTGGGTAGATGATTCTTGTTTGTAATCTTAGCTAGTAGTAGAGGTGTAATCACTGTGTTTCTGGCCTTTACTCTGGTCTATGAGCAACCAGAAACACCTTTTTTTTCCTCCCTGGAGCCAAGACCAGGGTCCCACTACTACTAGTAGTACTTGAGCCTGCACCTTGAGACTGCCACCTGGAACCAAGCATGGGCAATGCAACAGAGTCCTGCTCCTTGTGTCAGCACAGGGTCCCCTGGTCCTTCTGATCAGTTATCTGACCCCCTTACTGTCTCTAGGCTGAGAACTTCCCAAACTGCTACTGCTGATTTAGTCACCTCCACAGTTTACCAGGACAGCCTTTACTGGACTGCACTCCACTCTTACGTCAATAAGACAGATCTTTCCTGCTGGCTTTCCATGTTATCTTGGGCTGGAAAATCATTTCACTCCATCCTTTTTGCTTGTTCTGCCTCTCCAGAATTTATCTTGAGCTATTATTTTAACATTGTTTGGAAGGGAACTCGAGAGAGCTGAGGTGATTCCCTGCCTGTACTGTGCCATCTTGGCTTCACCCCAGAAAGATATTTTTAAGTGCATAAAACAGAGTACCTACAATTACAAAGGAATGCAAAGGTTACTTTTTATCTGACAATGCTGGATCAGACATATTCAAATGAACAAGAGTGACTCAGCTTAGTAGAAAATATTACACTAGGAATCCAAAGAATTAGCTTCTAATCAGAGTTTGGGCTCTAACCTCAATATAAATTATAATTCACTTTAATTACACACATATGATATAGACAATATAGCAATTTTATAAAGGGCAAAAGTCCTGAAAATTAAGAAGTGATAGCATGTGCAACTTATGACTTCAGGAAACCACTGCTCTATAGAATGCATTATTCATAATATTATAAGAATAAGTCTTTTTTTCTATCTGTCTCTCACGTAATTGTCTGGGAGTTATCACACTGCACATTTCTTTGGAGAATTAGAAGACTGCTTTTATTGTTTTGGATTTTTCTTGGGAGGGAGGGAGTACAATTCAAAAATTACTGGGTTAGGAGTCTTAAGACCTGGGTTCCTACATTGACTCTAACATTAATGAACTATGTGAACTTATAAGTCATTTCCTCTTTTTGAGCTTTTGCTTCTTCAACTATAAAATGAGGGAAATTAACTAGGTGATTTCTAAGGTGTCTCCTAGTTTCAGTAATTTAAGACTGTACCAAGCACATACCTTCAGCCTTTCTTAAGCCCTGTAAACTAGCATTGTTAATTTTGAGTAGCCCATGCAAGTATATTCCTCTTTCTAAGGGGGTTTTTAATAACTAGCTCCCTCTTTGATCCACTGTGTTTACTCTTCTCATCTCAGAATGACATTGAGAAAATGCGTACCCAAAATACTATCATTAGGATAGAAATAGTCTGAGATGAGGCAGTTAGATTATGTCCTGAACCCCTACTAACAGAACACTGTTAGGCACGACAACCAGATGTCAAGGATCCTTGCCTTTTGTTTTTGGTTTTTGAGCTCATAATCCATTTGGGGAAGAAGGAAAGAAGGGTAACCAATCTTCTGTGAAAATGGATGAGTTATTACTGTATTATTAAATATCAATATGTACAAAGTAATGTGAAGGCTAATGGCTGAAAGGATTATTTATCTGAAGTTAAAAAAATACATGCTTTGAGTTGAGTGCTGTGCTCAATTTTGCTACTTAGCAGTATAGATTTTTTTTTACTAAAATAATTTGTCCTTATTTGTCAGAAAGCAGAAGCAAGGAAAGGGTAATGTATTTTCTCCTGAAGCATTTGTTGTTTTGAGTTGTTTCAGTCATGTCTAACTCTTGTGACCCCATTTGGGGTTTTCTTAGCAAAGATACTGGAGTGATTTGCCATTTCCTTCTCCAGTTCATTTTACAGATGAGGAACTGGGATAAACAGGGTTAAATGACTTTCCTAGGGTAACAGAACTAGTAAGTGTCTGAGGTCAGATTTTAACTCATGAAGAGAAGTCTTCGTGATTCCAAGCCCAGGGTTCTATCCACTCTGCCGCCTAACTGCTGTGATTATTATAACAATACTGTAGCATTATTCTCTGAAAATGACTTTGTTTTAGAGCCAGTGACCACTTTGTACTTCTAGGTTTTGTTGTTATTTTTAGTGACTTGGTAAAACAAAAGCCCCATTTTTTTTGCAAGATCTGTAAACTTACTAAAAAACAAACTGAGGAAAATATGAACAATAGTAGCGCTTCAGGTAATCCACTGTTCAAGACTATGTTTTTCTCATAAATTAATATTCATAAGTGAACTAGAAAGTTTCTCCAGGCTTAGGTAAAATGGAAAGTAAAGTCCATGCAAGAGAGATCTTTTTTTTAATTTTTTTGTCTTTATTAATTTTTTTGTTTACTTTTAGTTTACAAGATTCAGTTCCACAATCCCTTGAGTTTCAGATTTTCTTTTCCCCCTGCCCATGGCAGCATGCAATCAAGTATAGGATCTTTCCTATACTTTTCCAAATATTTCAAAATTAGACATTAGTCAGGTTATAAAGAAGGATTGTAACAGATGGAATGAGCAGTGGGAAAGAGGAAACCAAGAGAGATCTTTTAACACCTTGAAGAAGAAAATGTAAGTTCTTTATCCCTTGCAATGCTCAAAGATATTTTCTTATCCCTGAATACACTGTGGCCTACTAAAAGCTATAGTATTGACCTTGTGGAAATGTTCAACTCTGAAGATGAAACTTCCTTCTTTCAACATAAGATAGTAATGAGCAGCACCGTGTTATGATATTATTATGCACTCAGTTGATTTTCTTGTGAAGAGCAGTGATTACTTGTGGATGATTTCAGTATTATTGATCTTTTTGACATCATTAAATCTCAAACTAGATTAGATTGATATAAGATTTTTTGGTGATATTTATCTCAAGATTACATCACTACATCTTTGACAGTACAGGTGACCTTGCAAACTTTTTTGGCCATTTCAAACAATGGGTTCAACTCTTTAAGTTGTCTGTAAATTGGAAGACTTAGCCAGCATAACTAAGTAGCAATTCACAAGTGATGTTCTTCTGATAAGCTGAAATCATTTTTGCATCTCACAGAGATCATAAATAACTTGATGAGTAATATGATATAAAAGGAAACATAGGGATCATTACTTGTCTGGAAAATTAAGTTCAAATATGTGTTCCTTCAAATCAGTGCATCTTTTATTTTTCTCCTCCAAGATTAAAAACTCATTTTTGGAGCCAGTTTTTTGCCCTTAGATTTAATTCAAAAGGAAAATGTGCCTCTTGTCACATTATGGGTGGATACTATAAGTACTAATTAAGCATCATCTGATACTTTTCTTAGCAAATGAAAAGGCAGAATGCTCAAAAAAAGAAGACATAGAACTTGGCTGGTCTGTGAGTTATCAAAGCTGTGCTTGCTAGCAACCAATTCACAAGTATTTATTAAAGAGTCAGAGGATACAAAACCTTCTTACTAGACATTTAAATTTTTATTAAAATGTAGATATAGTTCTTGATCTGAACGTATTTTATAACTTTATATCTTTATATGTATAACTGGTAACTTTATAGGTTATCAAGGCAGCTCTGGCTTAGTAGAAAAGGCACTATATTCAGATTCAAAAGGTATGCTACTTTTCTGTATGATCTTGGACAGAACAATATAGGCTTTAGTTTTAGCATTTAGATAATGGGGAAGGAATAATATTGTACTCATCTCCAGAGTCATGATGATGAAATGAGATATCATCCATAAGATCCTTGGTTAAAACATAAAACATACGTGTGTGTGTGTGTGTGTGTGCGCACACGCGCAATGCTCTACCACTATTGTTCCTTTATTCAGGAAGGTTTTGATATTTCGCTATTATGGAGCTAAGGATTCCTCAAACCCACATCCAAAACTAACCTGCAAAGGGGTGGAGGAATAATACAAGAATCACAATGGTACCTGAAAACTTCAACCATGAAAAGAACTAGATTTCAGACTTTTTAGAACAGAGGGGAAAATCAAAATAGAAAAATATCTACCAATAGCCCCTAAAAAGAAACCTCAAAATGAAAACTCCCACTAATATATTATAACCAAAAATGCCAAACTTGTCGGTTAAAAAAAAACTGTGATAAAGAGAGAGTTAGAGTATTAAGGAGTTGTCTAGTATTAAGGATTACAGAAGACTTCCTCTATATAAAGGAGAGAAGAGGCTGGAATATGTTATTCAGAAAGTCAAAAGATAAAGTTTGGATTTTTATTCACTATGGGATTACTTTCTCATAAAATGAAGGGGTAAAAATGGAGGACTGTCTAATGGAAGAGAGGATAACTACTGGCTGAAAAGTTGAGAAGGTGGCTTTGCTAAACTAAAGTTTCTTTGATATGATAGTCTTACATCGTGACTCAAAGGCTCTGTTACTGTGTATTGGCAAATAAGTGGCTTAAACGTTAAAAATATAAGTGTTATTTTTTAAGAAACTTATCATAGGTACTTTTCATCTTTGAAGGCATTATGATATCATTAACACAAAATATTCCTTGAGTTGATGGTTGGTATTCATACAGTGCTAAAGAAATGTTTACTACTCTAGTCTATTGGAGATTCCATTTTAAATTTTGCTGATACATCTTGTAATGAAAAAGATGAAAGCACATTTTTCTTTCTTTCTTTTGTTCCTTGCTTGTTTTAAATGGCAATTTGTGAAAAAGGGAGCTGAGTTGGGAAGAATTATTTTTTCAAAGTGGGTCAAGGATAGCTTATAACATTGAAATACGTATCTTTCTAGCTCAGATATCGTATTAGTCCTTTTTAGATCACATACGACAATAATAAAGTATACTTTTTTTATTCCATTTCATGTTTTTCTCTGATGTTTGCACCATATGATTTTTGTTTGTAAATGTTTTTGCTTATTGACATGATTAAATAATGTAATATTCAGAGAGGTGACATGTATAATAGATGGACAAAGTAAACATTTCTTTAAATCTAAAAATATATAAAGTGTTTCATTTTTTAGTCTCTAAATGATATCTTTTTCTTTAAAAATTTATTTTAACATGTTTATTTCATATATGTACATGTATATATATATTTTAAATAACTACCATTTATAGCTTAAAAGAAATATTGTTGCACATAGGTCCCCACCTAGTGTAACAAAATGGAAAAACAAAAGTTTCATTTTCAGCAACTATTATTTAAATGCTTTTCTGCATTCTTATGATTATGTTAAGTAAACTGAGATTTAAAGTACTCAATAATACTAATAAATCACTAACAGTTAAGTGATTGGTAATTAGTTATAGCATATACAGGTACAGAAGTAGTACTAGAGGCACTTAATTAGATATAAACTAAGCTGAATTGAAAGAACGTTCTGATTACTCAGTACTAATATTGATTTATCTGGTAACTTGAGGAACTGCTTTAAACATGTAAATATGTTTCAATAAAAACACTATAATAGACCCTATTTTCAACTATCTTTACACTGGCTTATTCTTTTCTTCCCAGGAAGTTTTTTTTCTGATATCCAGGGGACTTTATACAAATAAGAAATGAGAATGAAGGGGCATGACAGTCTTCTTGATAATGAAAAAAGCTGTTTTCATAATTATTTTAAAATTTAAAGACTCATGTCAATTTCCTAATTTTTCCCATATAGAGTTTTAGTTTTGGGGTAGAACCTTCATTCAGTTTTCACGTATCAGTTCTTAGCCCACTTAGTTCCTCCTTAGAATGACAGGAGAGAAAGACGATGGCTGAGTAATCCTGATGATTCATGGGATTTGAAAAGAAGATGGGTGAAAAGGCATATTCTAATGGAAAAGGTCAGTTTAAGGAGTAATTTGTTCTCTTCCTCCTTTTCCTTTCCAGGTATCCTCAGTGTGACTACCCTTGTAAATTCAAGAGCTACCTGAAACAGGCAAGTCACTATTTTCAAGTCTTTCAAAGATGTTGATTGAAAGGATCAGAAAAATGGATTTTATGAATTTGTGTACTACATTACAGTGTTCCCTCTTAGGGACTTTGCTACTTGTAAACCAAATGGTTTTTAAACAACACCTTGATTTAATTTTCAGAGATAGCTGTTAGTATATGCAAATGCAAAACTTAGTTGATTGGAGAGGTTCCATTACCTTGACTTGACTAACAAACTGTTGGGGTCAGGTTAGGCAAAAGTTAAATATACTTATGTCTTCAAACACAGCCATGATCATCATAGTGAATGTTTTCATATCCATTTTTTAATGTACCTATGTCTTATCTTTGTTTCCATTTTATAATCTGAAGTGTCTTCTACCATTTGTTTGGATACTTAAACCAAAGAGACTCAGAAAATAGTGTATATAATAGTTTATATCATCATGGAGCTTGATGGAGCAGAAATTCCTCTAAGAATTATTTTCCATTTTTTCTTCATTGAGTGGATTGTTATTCCTATTTAAAGGGAATCATCTTTTTCTTTTAGAACATTTTGTGTTCTCTGAACTCAAATGAAATATACTTACTATATCTTAGAATTTGAATGCAATTGAAAAATCAGATTATCAGTGATATGATGAAGGAATTTAGGAAAAATAGGGTGACTTCAAGAACAAGAGTTGAGTAAGCTTCAGGAAATCAGTGATACAGATGCTGAGGAAGAGAAGTCAGCAAAGGGATACTGATGAGACAGAGAAAAGCTGGAGGACATTGTGGAAGCATAAAGCACTGAGGCTGAGTGATCTGTTAAGTGGAATTTCTGGGAACTGCTTTTTGGAGGAAGCATTCGGTTAAGTTATCTAAGCTTGCCCCTTCAGGAAATTGCCATGTCCCCATTTAATTGGGAAGAGTATTCATGTAGTTTGAAAAAGGGGAGAATAGTATAAGAGATTTATGTAGAAAGGAAGTCAGGCAAGAGTTAATGTGTTCCTTAGTTATTTCTGTCCATAGTTTCTTCCAAGGTCACTAGAGAGGTAAGGGAATGGCAAACTTGCTGAGAATCAATCGCTAGGAAAACCTTTGTAAACATCTATAACAAGAAAAGACATTCACATATGAGCAGATACAGAGAATGCTGTTACAGAGAGTAAGTGGTAGAAATATTGATAGTTCCCTTATGATGAATTGTGGAGCAGTTTAGATTCTGTACTTGAAAGCAGTATAGCACAAGTGAAGTAAGTTAGATGCATTCAGTGACCTAAGGCCCCTCCCTGATGGTTCTCTATCCTAGAAGCCCAGTGGAAAGATACGTTAGTGCCATGAGACTGTATTGGTATTTTGGAATCATCATCATCATCATATTTCTTTTCTTTTAAAAATGAATATTTTATTGATTCTTTTTTCCTTGCTGTCTCTCCTTCATAACCATTCTTTCTAAACAAAGAATGTAGGTGAACACAACTAACCAAAATATTTTTCATATCTTCCAATCCGTATCTTACTCTGCCCCTGTAGTCTGACAACTCTTTGCTGAGAGGAGAAATTTGTTTCACTGTTGTTTCTTTGAACTAAAGAACTGGAAGAGTTCCAGTGTGTTTCAGTGTCATTTTGCTTTCATTTTTTGTGGTCGTTATATAAATTGTTCGATGTGTTCTCCTTATTCCTCCCTGTATTGTTTCACATATCTCTCAAGTTTCTTAGAATTCTTCAAATACAGGCTTTCTTATGGCATGATAAGTAAGCACTTTGTATAGCATGCAATATTCATGTGCTATATTATGTTCAGCCATTCCCCAGCAAATGGATACACACTTTATTTTCTGGCTTTTGCTACCATAAGAACTACTGCTATAAATATTTTGTATCTGTGTGTATGGAAACATATGATCACGTGTATCTCAAAGTTCTAAAAACCAGACCTTGGTAGTTTGATATATATAATAGTAAATCCATAAATTGCTTTGAGTTGTATTGCCATGTTTACTATATTAGCATGGATCAGCCATGAACAGGAGATTATTCAAATAAAATTAAAATTGTCATTAAATTATTAAAAATAAATTAAATTAAAATTACCTTTTTAATCTCTGTGAAATGTTTCATACTAATATTCAAATAAGACCTGCCTAAATTTTGGTAGGCTAAATCTCAGATATTTTATATATTTTGTGGCTTTTTGAGTGAAATTTATTTTCCTATTTTGAGTTTTATATATTATGTATAGATCTACATGTGTATATGTATATATACGTATACTTGTTTGTATATACTAAGCTACAATGTTTCCTTTACTCTGTAAAATGCTGTCATTTCATTTCCCTGTATAAATATTAGAGCTAGAATTCTGTATTCCAGAAAAGATATATAGCTTTAATTGAGTTGAAACAGTATGGTATAGTGCCAAGGTGTCAAACTTTCTATATATTGGCAGAAGGCAGCCCAAGATACACCCCCCCCCATCAAACCGGATTAAATTTTAAATTGAAAATATTTAACAAAATAAATAATATGATAGAACATAGATAATATGCAGTTTTTCAAGTCAGTATGTGGTATGAAGTGATCTTTATGTATAATTTAGTGACTCCAAGTTTCCCATTGAATTTGATAGCACTGGTATAGTAGATAGAATTCCAGGCTTCAAGTTAAGAAGACCTGAGTTCACATTATTAGATCTTGGATCTCTGGCATTTCAAGGACTTCACAATCTGTCCCCAATTTTCTTTTCCAGACTTATTTCCATTATTCCCCTTCACTATACTGTGGTCCAGTCAAACTGGTATTTTTGCTGTTCCTCACATATGTCTCTCATCTCCCATCCCCATGGATTTATACTAGATGTCCCCCATGCCTGGAATGTACACTTTCCTCACCTTCCATGCCCCACCTCTTACAAGCTCTAATTTCTTTCAAGGCTCAGGGCATAGGCTTATAGAACTAGAGCTGGAAGATCCCATAGAGGCCACCTAATCCAACCTATTCATTTTACAGATGAAAAAATTGAGGCCTAGGGAAGTTGTTTTTTTTTTTGCCCAAGGTCACAGAGAGAGGTAGAGGAGAGAACTTTCTAGGCACTTTGCAAATATCTAATTTGATCCTCACAATAGTCGTAGGAGATAGGTGCCATTATTATCCCCTTATCCCTCAATTGAGGGAACTAAAGCAGGCCGAGGTTAAGTGTCTTGCCCAGGGTCATCCCAGCCATTAAGTGTCTGAAGTTAGATCTGAACTCTGTTCTTTCTGACTCCAAGACAAGCCCTGTATCCTCTGAACCATCTGGCTGCCTAAACACAGGTATGGGATTTTAACCTGTATATGACATAACCTATACCATACTGCATCTTCAGGCTTCACATTTGTCATTAAGACCTGTTCTGATCTCCACAGGTGTTACTGCCTTCGTAGAAAAATTATCACTATATCTGTTTTGCATTTATATTATTTCCCTGCTAGAGTGTAAGCTCCTTGAGGGAAGGGACTATTTCACTTTTTTTCTGTACATCCACAACCTAATATAACATCTGGCATAGCATAGGCACTTAATAAATGCTTCTTAACTGATTGGAGAATCAGATGTCAGAGCGTGACTTAGGGAGTTGTGCATAAGACAATTCTAATTTAGACTAAGGGCAGAAGCCAGAGTGGAGAGCGACTGAGGCAAGGGAAGGAATGAGAGAAGCAGGAAGCCAGGCCTAAGACTGAGTTGAGACTAAATGGAGTTGATTTCAGCAGAAAAGCCAGCTCGTAAGAAGGCTTCAGCTGTTAATATCTAATTGTTTGGATAAGCTCATTTTTTGGTTCTTTTTTGTTCATTTACATTGTTGTAGTCATTGTATATAGTGTTTTCTTGCTTCTGCTTACTTTGCTCTGTATTGGTTCATGCTAGTCTAAAATACAACATATTTGTCATTTCTTTAAAAAAAAAGACCTCAGTTCAGATTCACATGTAACACTCTATAATGATGACATGCTTCAAGTAAATCCCTGCAATTTAGCTGCTAAGTCATTTACTGGTTTCCATCTGATCTGTGTTGGTGGAGGGAATTCCCTGACTGGAACATTCCTATGCTGATGGAATCCTATAAATTCTTCTGTTGTGATGCAGGGGAAAGAATACTGAATTACAAGCAGTATCACCAAATTCATTGACCTCAGGCGGATCAGCAAATTTAAAATGTACATGTGTAGGCAACAGATGTCACCAGAATTTTGCCCTGTGAATTTTCATACTTTTTTCAGATACATTTCAATTCATACACTACTTATTCCATAATTACAGTGTACCAAGAGTTTAGAGCAATCATATCATCAGTAATATTTATTACACCATTGAATACTGTCTGATGAAATTGATATGAATAGAATGAAAAGTGTAATAAGCCTTCTATTTACTCTCTGATGCTTAATACCTTGTGTCACCTTGGGCAAGTCATTTAACCTCCTTGTACCTTATCTCTGACATGTGGGAGTTGAACCAGATGGCATCTGAGATCCCTTCCAGCTCAAAAACTATAATGTCTTCAGTGACCAAATCATAAATCTGTTTGAATTGAAACATTACATTGTTGTAACAAACCAGCTTGTTATTAGAAGCTAATATTCATCTGTTAGGTACCAAAATGAAGCTATGTTTTAAAAGTAAATATTCCTATTTAATAGTCATGTTTAATTTAGATGATGCCTTTCTTTGGAGGATTACTGAACACATGAAGTTGGTATCTTTTATGTAAATCAAGTGTCACTTGAATTACCAACAGATGGACAGCATTACAAGTTGGTCATGTTAGTTTGTTGTAGGAAAAAGAAAGTGTTATGGTTTTGTTTCAGACCCTGGATTCCTACTAACAGTCTGTTACCACCATTGACTGAACCCCCTTGTGAGCGAAAAACTCTGCTAAGCACTAACATAGAGATTCAGAGTGGCTTGTGATCTAGCAGGAAACACAAATGAACTTTTAAAAAATCAAGAGATTAGAACTTTATAGGGGAAAAAAAACATTAAATGCTAGCTAATAAGGTATATTAAAATCCATAGAGATTGTCTGTTAGGGAAATTGGAATGACTGTTGGAGTTCACCCCAAAAGAGTTGAATGCTGTGTTTTCTTTTGAAATCAGACAATTTTTTTTTGGTCAAATGGAGTAGGATACAAGGAAGGGCTACTACAGATCTTTGGTAAGGGACAGTATGAGGCGTGTAGTGTATGGAAGTAAGAAAAGGTAGAAGGCCATGAGGGAATTCTCCATCATGGGATTTCAAAACCTGTGAACTGGAGTGTTGTGTCTGTGGTAATGGGGAGTCACTGTTATATTCTGAAAGGGGTATGCCATAGTTGGAATTATGCTTAGGAGTAATAGCTCTCATTCCTATGTTGGATGGAATGGAGGCAGAGGTCCTCAAGAAAGTGCATATAGTAGATCAAGTCAGAATCTTTCTGTGTTCTTCTACCATGTTTGACTTTCTGATATGCAGAATGATGTTTCATAAGCATATGCTTTCATCATTTAGAGCTCAGTAGAAGTTATGATGTAATTGAAAGAGCACTGAGCTTGGAATTAGAAGACTTGGGTTTTAGTTTATGACTGATTAACCTTGGACAAGTCTCTTTATCTCTCTTGATTTCCCTGTCTGTAAAATGGGAATAATAATCCTGATTCTACCTACTTCACAGAATTTTTGTGAGGATTAAATGAGGTATCTTATGTGAAAGTGTTTTGTAAATTGTAAGGTGCTAATAATAAGACATATTTCTTGAGCAAATTGTTTGGCCCAGGACTTAGTAAATGAGGGACACCATCACAGAACATTTTAATAATATGACATCCTTGTCACAGTATTGACTTTGCTTTATATTTTACAGTGAACAGAAAATTAGCGATTTGGCTAATTTCTTGCCTGGCATTTAAGTACTATTCCTAATATTGCTTGAAAGATAAATTTTGTGTCTAGGCAGTATAGGGCTGGCCTAAGTTAACTCATTGGCAATAATTGGACATATATGTTTGTGTCTTTTTTTCTCAGAAATCTGTAGGTATTCTAAATGACATTCAGCACAATCTGGGTACTAAATACTAACTATGAGAAATGTAGTTGCATCAACCATAGGACTTCCTTTCTTCTAGGTCATTTGCCTATTGCTTTTGATTCTTTTTTTTTCCTTTTAAGTTTATTTTTAGATTACAATGCTTTTGCTTTTTATCATATAAAGGAATTATTTCCAAGTAAGGAGCTTTGTTTCCAAAGAAGGCTACCAAAGTCATCTCATTATCTCATGCCCGGGGGCACTAATTGTTGGGCCCCTGTTCCCTAACAACATCTTTCTTACTCTATCATGCTATCAACAGTCTCTGCAACCTGCCCAAAACAGGACGGCATTTGAAGAAATACATCCACAATCTTCCTTTTGTCTGCTTTTACTAAATACCCTCCCTCATTAAACCATTGCATTGTAGGTTTGTGGTTTTTTTTTTAATTTTTACTTTTGTTTCTTAGTACAGAAGCTGTGGACATTGGCCCCAGGCTGGCTTTGAGTTGAGTGGAAAGTTTGACATGGCCCAGAGGCATCGGGGGATCTGCATGGAGCACTGGGCAGCCATGCTAACCAACCCTAGTGATTGGGGATGGGGGTTAGAGTAGAGTTCAGATTAGTCCAAGGGGCTCAGAAGTACTAGTCATTGTGGTCTGGAGTGGCACAGTAGAAACAATGGACTTGTCAAAAGACAATAATGTAGATGCACAAAGAACTCACCAACGAGCTTAGATTTTTTTTTAATGTTGACAGTGGAAGCAAGGTCAGGTAACAGATGATCAGTAAAAGATATCATAGTAAAAATACTTAGAATGTTAAACCACGAAGTAAGAAGAATCATACTTAAGGAAGGCAAAGTACAACAAAAATGGTTTAAGGTTTTCCTTGGGTCTCTTTGGAGAAAAGAGAGAAGCAAAGAAGAGAGAGAATCTTTCCATAAGATGGAATGGACAATGATGAATGACAACACAAGGAAGGCAGATCTTCCTAATTCTCCCTGAAAAAGGAAATAACCATTACCTTGGAAATTACAGAACAAAAATGTTTAGTTGAACTGTATCCTTGGATCATGAAAGAACTGACAGATGTGATTGTTGAACCACTATCAAAAAGGCGAGAGGGACTAGAAGACTGAATAAAGGCAAATTTTATCATATTTTTAAAGGGAGGGAAGAAAGAAGAGAATAAGAGTCTTTATACTATAGGCCAGTGATGTTAACTTCAATTGCAGGGGAAATTATAGAAAGGATGATTTAAAGAGATGTTTGGTGAATATCCAAAAGGGAAAGCAGTGATTGGAAACTGCCATTGTGGTTTCCTGAAAACAAATCAAGCAAGACTGACCTTTATTTCCTTATCTGAATATGTCTAAACTAGTAGATGAAGGTAATGAGGTGGTTAAAATTTGACTAGAATTAGCAAAGCTTTTCAAAAAGTAGCTGATAATATTCTTGTGCAGAAGATGAAGAGATATGCTTCATTTGGATTCATCAAGAATTTGTTGGATGGCTGGACTCAAAGAGTAGTTAGTTATTGATGATTCTGTGTCATTGAGGCAGTATGGTCTCCAGAAGGTTAACACAGCAATTTTTACTTGCCCCTATAGTGGTTAACAGTTTTGTAAGTTTATAAAATTTTCAGGTGGCACACATCTGGAAGTGATAGTTAAATATTTTTAAACACAGGGTCAGGATGCAGAAGTATTTGGAAAGGCCAGAATCATTGGGCAGAATATAATATGGGATTCTTTAGGGAAAAATGTAAGGACTTATACTTTGGGTATAAGAATCAACTCCACAGGTATAAAGTGGAGGTGGCATGGATAGACAGCATTTGTTTTGAAAAGCATTTGGGGGACTTTAGTGGACTACAAGTTCATTATGAGTCAATATTGTGATGTGGCAGACAACAAGCTAATGTTCATATCTCAGTGCTGTGATTTAATATGATATTGATAAGCTGGAGAATGTCCAGAGGAGGGCAACTAGGATGGTGAAGGACCATTCAAGAACCATTGAGAACTGGTTGAATTTAGACTAGATAAAAAGAGATTCAGGGTTGACATGACAACTGTGTTGAAGTATTTGAAGGACTGTCATATGGAAGAGGGATTAAACTTGTTCTGTTTTGCCCCACATGGAGAAACTCAGAGTAGTGGCTGGGAGGTGCAGAGGAAAATTTAGAATTGATGTCAGGCATATCCTCCTAATAATCAAAGTTGTCCCCAAATGGAATGGTTTGCTTTGAGAAGGGGCATACTCTGTCCTCCCCAGGTCTTCATGCTGGAAAACCACTTGTCTAGGGTAATTTATCCATGGTCATACAGTTAGTGAGTGCTTGAACTGATGATCAAAACAAGTATTTCACTTTATCAGAAGAGGAAATTGAGGTTCAGAGATAAATGATTTTAAATTTCACAGTAAGCAGTAGCAGAAGTATGTATGTGGTTCTCTGTTCCTTTTTATTCCTAGTAGGTTGTAACTTCAGAGACAAAGACTGTGTCATTTTGTCCTTTGCTGAATGTTTGGTAAGTACTTTTTTAATTAAATAAAGTCTTGAGAGGGCTAGTGATTTGTATGAGATTACACAGTTAGAAACGAAGTCTTTTTGTGCCTAGTCATTCATAGTCTGATGATATAGTGGTGGCAACTAATGGGGATGGTGTCAGAGGACCTGGTATTGAGAACTTTCTCTGTTCTTGTCATCTTTGTATGGCCTTGGTCAAATCAGTTACTCTTTCTAGACATCACTTCCTTCCTCTGTAAAGTAAGGGTGTACAACCAGATTAACTAGGTCTTTTGGGAAGAGCATTGGCTCTGTAGCCCAAATAGATGGTTCCAAATTCTGCTTCTGATAATTCGCTATTATTTCTATTTGACTCCTTTTAATTTTCTCATCTTGACTTTTGCCTCTTTTATCGGGCAAAGGCCAGAACATAAAATTTTCCTTTTAACACAGTGACTTGTCTAAGGGCATCTCTGAAGGGGGCTTCTCCAAGCAGATCTGCTTCTCTGGTTCCAACCTACTTGAAGATTCCTAGGTAATTCTGCCTAGTCTTGACAGTGATAAGACTTTGCATAATTCAGTAAACCTTGATAAAATCTGATCAGATTGGCTTTCCAGTAATTACTTTATGTGGCAAGAACTCACTCAAACTGTATGATTCTAACCCTATTAACAATAACAAATTAGGAACCCATAATTCATCTGAAATTTCAGAGAATTCCAGTTTTTGCATACTGCTTGCTCTTTTTGTCTTTACCCAGATTCTATATCTGATATAAACAATATCATCCATAGGCAGCAGGAAAATGGGACTTTTGTTCCTTAATATTTTCAGACAGAGACTTCAAAATAGGGAAACAGTGACTTAAAATATCTTTACATGTATTAATGTGGTTCTCTATGTAAAATCCTTAACCTAACATACTAGAATTTATTACTAAAACAAACCTGTATTTCCCATCAGACAGGAAGTCTATCTGTTTGTATACCTTTCTGTCTACATCCTGTCTCTCTCTCTTCCTCCCCCTCTCTTTCCCATCTCCCCCCATATATACACACATACATACATACATGCACACACATATCCTATCTCTTAGATTTCTAATGGTCTAATATTGGTACTTTCTCATGCTTTGCTATTCCATTAGATTAAAAAAAATGAATCTGTCTAATCACCCCTTTGTCACAATATAAGAACAAATTTTAATAAGAGCATACACAATATCATTTATTTAAAACATTAAACAAAACTTATGAGCCAGGTGACATTCAGTTGAATACATTTCCAAAATAACTCACATAGAAAAGCGTTCATTTTGTTACTTTTGGCATTCTATACTAATTGCATTCAAGAACAGTTTAGAGTACTTACCATACTAACATTTATATAGTGCCTGCCAAGTGCCAGGCATTGTGCTAAACACTGCAATCATGTAATCCTTGAAACAACCCTGGGAGGAGGGTACTAATAATACCCTTTAAATAGGTAAAATTACTTCTATAAGATCACAAAACTTGCTCGTTTTTTTTTTTTAAGCAATTGGGGTTAAGTAACTTGCTCAAGGTTACACGGCCAGTTATTTCTGGGTGTGGTACTAAGTATCTGAGCCTGGATTTGATCCCCAGATCATCCCAACACTGGAGCTGGTGCTCTCACTCGCTGAGCCACCTGGCCGCCCCTAAGCAATTGGGGTTAGGTAACTTGCTCAAGGTTACATGGCCAGGTGTTTCTGAGTGGGTGCTAAGTGTCTGAGCCTGGATTTGATCCCCAGGTCATCCCGACACTGCGGCCGGTGCTCTTACTCGCTGTGCTACCTGGCCACCCCTAACTAACTCGTTTTTGAGACTAGATTTCAACTCAAGTTTTCCTGATCCAAATATCTTCTAGCATATAGTGTCTTTTCTCCCATATTTAAAATTATATAGTATTTTTTTCCTTTTGCATGTAAAAAAAGTTTTCCACATTTACTTTTATAAGATTTTGCGTTCCAAACTTTTTCTCCCTCCCTCTCTTCCCTGCCCCTCCCCGGAACGGTAAGCAATCTGATATAGGTTAAACATGTACAATCGTATTAAACATATCTCCATATTAGTCACGGCATAGTGTCTTAATGCCAAACACTAAATGTATTTTACATTAAGTTCTCAATTACCACAATTATCCTAATAGGAGAATGTATCTCAGTATAAATGAGACCACATTATGATTTCATTGCAGATCAAATTTCGGCCAAATTAAATCTGGATTTATAATCACTAATGATAATATTCAGAATCTCTATTTTCCCAAGGACCATTAGTTAGCAGCATTTCACTTTTTTATTTTTGCTTTTTGGAGGGGGGAATGCAGGGCAATTGGGGTTGAGTGACTTGCCCAAGGTCACATGTCTAGTAAGTGTCTGAGGTTGGATTTGAACTCAGGTCCTCCTAACTCTAGGGCTGATGCTCTATTCATTGTACCACCTAGCCACCCCCATTTCACATTTTTGTGCCCATTGTTATGAAATAGCTAATTTTCAGAGATTTATAGTGGCCTTTCACCTCTTCATATTTTATAATCTACAATTGATTGGGGCAGTTATTGTCAAAGAGGCATCAAGCAACCCAGGGAAGTCCAAGGAGAATTGGGAGGGGTTTCACCAGGCAGACTCCCTTTGTCACCTACTCCCACCCCCATTTGAAGTTTATGGGTTTTAAAGGACTGAGTATTGTCTATTTAAAATTGCTAAAAGGCATTTCTCTAAAAGTTCCTCAAATCTTTCTTATCTCATTGGGATCAAACCCTTCTCAATCCCCTTTCCAAACTCCAAATCCTTCATTTCAAGTAACCCTCTACTAGCATGATGAGTGCAGTGGGACTTCACCTTTCTTTAGCTTTTACTTATTCTGCAGTTAATCAGAATAATGCAGTTAATCAAAAGTGTTTATGGGGGTGCTATCTGCTGTTGTTTTTTTCATTGCATAAATCCAGTATTTTTCAATGAAGAGCAAAAGCTTTTTTTTAGGCATCTGAGTCTGAAACAAACATGGATAGCTTTATTATTTAGCTAGAACAAATCTTCAGTTTATCTCAAAGAGATTATTCCCTGAAATTGATCGAGAAGATTTTACCAGTCACTTTCAGTTGAGTAATAGCTAGTTTTGTACCCTGAAACTAATCTCTTAAATTCAGTGCTTCCTCAAATTTCCATTGAAAGAACACTGCAGGTTTTCTTAGTTACCTTGCTAATTAAGCATAAATATTACCAGTCTAATACTTCTTAATGTTTTAAAGAATTGAACATTTTCCATTACAAATGGCTTAGTAATTTATTGTTGTATTAGACGACTTCTTTGTGGTTTTGGAATTGTAATTTCATTCTCATAAGAAACTCCTAGTTTGTAAATAACAATCTACCAAAGCAGATTGAAGGATCCTTTGAATATTAAAGTTACACCTTTCCTACATTTTCCTTTTGCTTTACTCCTCTCCACAATGCTGACCTTCTTTCTGTTCCTTTCAGATAACTTTACATTTCCCTACTTCCTGCCTTTTTTGTTTCCATATTTTGTTTCTTTAATTTTTATTTTTAGTTCCAAAGCCTCTGCCTCTCTGCATCCTCTCCCTCATCCATCGAGGAGACAAACAATACAATACTTATACATGCAAAACATATTTCCATATTAACCATGTTGCAAAAAAAAAATACGAGGAAAATAAAGTGGGAAAAATATATTTCAATCTGCACTCATAGTTCATCATTTCTATCTCTGGATGTGGATAGCATCTTTCTTCTTGAGTTCTTGGAACTGCCATGGATCATGTCATTGATCAAAGTGGCCAAGTTTTTCACCTTGATCATCTTTTTAATACTGCTGTTATTGTGAACAATGTTTTGCGTACTTCACTTTACATCACTTCGTATAAGTCTTGCCAGATTTCTCTGAGACCATCCCCCTTGTCATTTTTAATGGCCTAATAGTATTCCATCACAATCATATATGTTCAGCCATTTCCCAATTGATGATAGCTCCTCAGTTTCCAAATCTTTGCTGCCATAAAAAGAGCTGCTAAAATATTTTTCTTCATATAGGTCGTTCTCCTTTTTCTTTGACCTCTTTGGGATCTTTGATTTCTTTTGTATTGCTGGGTCAAAGGATATGCACAGTTTTATAGCTCTTAGAGCATGGTTCCAAATCATTCTCTGGAATGGTTAGACCAGTTCACAGCTCCACCAACAATGTATTAGTGTCCCAATTTTCCCACATCTCCGCCAGGCCAACTTTTGTCACTTTCCTTTTCTATCATGTTATCCAGTCTTATAGGTGTGAGGAAATTAGGGCTGCTGGAGAAAATACCTGCAATCTCATATATGCAGATGATACCACTTTCCTGGCAGAAAGTGAAGAGGAATTAAGAGGCCTCTTTAGGGTGAAAGAAGAGAATCTAAAAGCTGGTTTGAAGCTTAACATAAAACAAGAACTACACCAAAAACCTAAAATGGATGTGTTGAGGTTTAGGGGTGCTGGGGACCCTGAAATAACATCAGACTTGTCCTGCCAGAATGAATTTGACCCAAGCTTTCTTTCAGCCAAAGAAAAACAAAGTTTGTTAAAGATTGGCCAAATTGGGTAGACTCTTAAGGAATCTGAGCATTTGTATCACTAATGTAAGCTGTCTAGATAGAATCTAAGCCTTTGTGATGCTTGTAGGCCAGAATGAATTTGAACCCCTTCATGGAGGCAAGATGGATTTTATATATAGAAAGACTCAGGGAGGGATCTAGGGGTGCCCAAGTAATCTGGGGTGACTAGTAGAGGGGTTTAGGGAGAGTCTTGATGGCAGTGGCCACTAGCTGGGGTGACTAGAGTTCAGATACCAGGAACCAAGAGAATGGGATTTTGATTGGATCAAGGCTGGGAAGTAGCCAGAAGAAATTCAGAGGTAACAGTCCATGAAGGCTATGTTAGGTTAAGGATAACAGAGATTTGGGCATAATGGGAGGCTTATGGCCTCACATGAATGCCAAATCATGTGGGAAGATTCAAGGAAAGTTCAAGGAGGCTTCCAGAGCCTATACCCCATCAGAAACACTATCAGATTTTATATTCTTCAGCTCAGAGATCACTGCATTTGGTGACTGCAGCCATGAAATTAAAAGATACTTGCTCCTTGGAAGGACTATGGAAAAACTGAATAGCATACTAGACAGCAGAGACATCACTTTGCTATCAAAGGTTCCTGTAATCAAAATTAGATTTTTCCAGTAGCAGTACAAGACTATAAGAGTTGAATGATAAGGAAAGCTGAGAACTACAGAATTGACTGTGGTGTGAGGATATTTCTTTTTATTTGAAATCATATTTTTTTAATTTGTATTTCTCTAAATATATATGATATTGAACATTCTTACATATGATTATTGAAAGCTTGAACTTCTTCCTTAGAAAATAGCTTGTTCATACCCTTTGAGCTTTTATCAGTTGGAAAAATAACATTTGAGCTGAGTCTTGAAGGAATACAAGAAAACTAAAAGGAAACTTAGAGGGAAAGCATTTTAGGCATGGGAAAGATCCAGTTTGAAGGCATGGACTCAGGAGATAGGGTGTTATACTCAAGGAAGAGCGAGTAGATTGCTGAAGCTGAATTGTAGAAAGGATATAAGGGAGTCAAGAACAAAAAAAAAAGACTAGAAAGGTAGTGAGGAGCCATATTGGGAAGGACTTGAAATTCCAAATGCAAGATTTTATATTTGATAGTGGAAGTAATAGGGAGTCACTGGAGTTTATTGAATAGGAGAAGTGGACATAAGTGGGAGGTGTTATGAAGAAAAAAAATGACCAGACTTGGTATCAAATTAAAAACATGGAATGTTTGTCAGAATTTGTGGTTGACAATGAGGTTGAGAGCTTGGATGACTGGGAGGATGGTGGTATCCTTAATATTAATAGGAAAGTTGGGAAGAGAAAAGGGTTCTGGGGGGTTCTTTTGTTTTGTTAGGGGAGGGGGAGGTAGAGATGATGAGTTCTATTTGGGGCATAATGGGTTTGAGATGTCTGTAGGAGAAGCATTTTGAAATAGCTAAAAGGCAGTTGGTGATATGGGACTGGAGTTCAGGAGAGAATTAGGAATGTATATATAGATTTGGAAATTATTTACATCAAGGTGGTAATTGTACCCATGGAAGTGAATGAAATTCCCAGGACAGAAAATATTGAGAGAGAAGAAAACCCAAGAAAGAGGGTTGTAGGACACATTTGAGTAGTGGGTGTTGCACAACACTTTTCTTTATTGTTTGAAAATGCTGTAGTGCAGACATTAATAAGACTTTAATATTAATCTGAGAAATATCAGAAGGCAAATAATTGTAACTTATGAAACTTTTCTCAGTAGTTGAAGGGAATAGAAATATATATATATATATATTTCTATATATATATATGTCTATATATGAGGGTATATGGACATATGAATACATATGTGAATGTGTGTATATATGTTTACAGGTATAGAAAGAGGGCACAGGACCAATTTAACAGGAAGGGGTGATACTTAAAAGCTGAAATTAATAGGTGAGAGGAATATAAGGAGAGGAGATGGGGAGAGACAGAATGGGGTAAATTATCTCATATAGAAGAGGTAAGGGGAAATGGTTACAATGGAGGGGAAGAATAGGAAGGCAAAAGGGAATGTGTCAACCTTATTCCCATTGAATTTGGCTTGAGGAGGGAATTCAATATACACTAAATAAGGTATCTCACTCTCCAGGACAGTGGGGGGGGGGGGAAGGGGAAGAGAGGGTAGATGAGGGAAGGGAGGGCAGACTGGGGGGGAGGGAAGTTGGGAGCACCCACTTTTGAAAAGGGACAGGATCAAAGTAGAGAATAGAACAAGTGGGAGGTGGGATAGGAGGGAGGGAAATATAGTCAGCCTTTTACAATATATCTACTATGTTAATATTTTGCATTAGCCACACATGTACAACCTATACTGAACTGCTTATCTTCCCAGTAAGGGTGGGTGACAAGGGAGGAAGGGAATGAATCTGGAATTCAAAGTTTTAAAATCAAATATTCAAATATATGTATACTATTATTAATACTATTTTACATATAATTGGGAAATAAGATATACAGGCACTGGGGCATAAAGATCCACTGGAAAATTCAAAAGGGGTATGGGAGAAAATATGGGAGAGAGAAGATTGGAGGAGGGGATATCCTGTGAGACTGCTATTTTGGGGCAGTGGGTAGGGGAAAAACGGGGAGAAAATTTGTAACTCAAAATCTGGTGGAAATGAATGATGTAAATCAGAAGTTAATAATAAAGCATTTGAAAAAAAGAAGAAATATCAGAAGGTAATGCAGTGTCGTCTTTGTTTTTTGAGGAATCATTTCCAGTGACTAAACCATACAGTTGGAATTAAGAAATTTAAATTGACATAGAAATTATTATCAGTAACCATGATTTTGAATAGCTTTTCTTGACCTTTAAGATTCCAATGTCTCCTTCCCTAGGATTTTTTTTTAAGAATCAAAGGATAGGGGCAACCAGGTAGCACAGCGAGTAAGAACACTGGCTCTAGTGTCGGGATGACCTGGAGATCAAATCCCAGGCTCAGATACTCAGCACCACACCCAGAAATAACTGGCTGTGTAACCTTGAGCAAGTTACTTAACCCCGATTGCTTAAAAAAAAAGGTTTCATGAAGGTTCACTTTATTACACATTTATATAATAAGACTTTAAGGATTCCCATTTACTTGAGTTGATATAGAAGAAACACAATGTATACTGCTGCCATTCTATAATTGTGATTTTGTCCCACTCTTATAATCCTAACACATTTTGGTAACTCTTTTTCCTTTATGATTTAGGTCTGTAGCTTTCCAATGTTAGATATGTTGATCAGATAAACTTTAGTATTCTTCGGCAGTTCTCCTATTCACCTTTCCCACCTTACATTGGTTCCCATTAGATGTGAGAAGAACAAGAACATAAGAGTATTTATTTTACAATTAGCTTCAATTACTATGGCCTGGTATCCATACACATGAACTTCCCTTGCTCCCTGTTTAGGTTAGAGATAATTCCTTTATGATGGCCAAGTGTAGCAAATAGTGGTGGTCCCTTTTAGAATCCATATTCCTTAGCATTAATACATCCAATGGAATTATACATTGGTAGTTCTTATGATAATGGCATGTGGAAAAATGTGACATATATTGCAGTAGGAATTTTTTTTTCTGGATATAAGATGAACTAGATAACTTCCAAAGTCCCTCCTCACTCTGAGATTCTTTGATTCTGTATATGTAAAAGTGGCCTGAGTAATCGAGGACCAGCCAGCTTGCTCTGTAGATTGAGCTCTCGAAAATCATTAACAAGAAAATGGAAGTTAGTGAATTTACTCATGTCCTCATAAGATTATTGATTCTTACAGTCACCATTTTGTCTTATCTATGGTATTACTTGGCCATAAACTAGCTAGGTCCATAAGACTTAACTGAAAGATTTTGCCTAAAAGTATTATGAATAGGAAACCATGCTGCATCTAGTATGGAGATTTTGATGAAGTGGTCAAGCCAAACTAATTTTCAGTATGCCTTTTCATTGTTAGAATACATTGGCATTTCATTTAAGCTTTAATGGCTATCCTCAATGGCTATGACTTAGAAAATAATTCAGACCTTTTCATGTTTCAAATAAGATGGTATATTCATTTTATATTGTCTATATACAGAAGCTTTCCTAATGATGTGTCTATTTTTCTTTGGAATTCAATCATACCTTAGCTCTTGTAACAATGGAAAATTAATACATTTAACTCTCAGACCATCTGCTCTTCAGGGTCCCATTTCCAATCTGGCATTTTTCATTTTGTTCTGTGGTAGAATTCAGACTTCATTATATTTGTTTCAAGTTATATTTTAGAGGATTTCTCTTACTATGTATATATTAATTAATTAGGGACAATTAAAATTATTTTTAAAATTTATTTATTTTTCATTTTCAACATTCATTTACAAGATTTTGAGTTACAATTTTTCTCCCCATTTTTCCCCTAACCCCCACCCCAAAATAGCAAACCTACTGAATACCCCTTCCCCCAATCTGTTCTCTCTTATATACTCCCCATCAACTCCCTAACTTTCTAGTAGGGCAAGATGGATTTCTATACCCCAGTGCTTGTATATCTTATTTCCCAGTTGCATGTAAATTTTTTTTAAATATTTGTTTTTAAAACTTTGAGTTCCCGATTTTTTTTCTTCTTCCCTCCTCACCTGCCCCTACAGGGAAGATAAGCAACTCAATATAGGTTGTACATGTGTAGTTACCCAAATTGTTTCCATAGTAGTTATACTGTGGAAGACTAATTATATTTCCCTCCATCCTATTCTGCCCCCCCTCTTATACCCTACTCCCCCTATTTTCCTGTAGGGTAAGATACCCAACTGAGTGTGTACATTATTACCTTCTTAAGCCAAATTCAATGAGAATAAGTTTGTCTCATTCACTTTCACCTTTCTGTTCTTCCCCTCCATTGCAACATTTTTCTCTTTCCTCTTTTAATGAGATAATTTACCCTGATGTATCTCTCCCTTTCTCCTTCTCCCAATAAACTCCTCTCTACATCCCCCATAAGCTCTGGCTCACTGGTCACACACCTCAGGACCACCACCCAAGACTGTGATCCATATCCAAGCAGGTTAAAGCAAGAGTGATTACGCTCTATGAATGGTTGCTTGGCCCTCCTTCTATCTGCAGGCCAGGAGCTCTGGAAGCAATCATGTGGCAGAGATTGCACAGCCATCATGCCTCCAGTGCTTCTCCCCACAGTGGCAGGGGCCATACCATGTTCTTTGGTTCCCCTGTTCCAACAGAGTTCCACAGTGACCTTTTACTTTGTCTTTGGTGTTTATGTGTTGAGAAGTCTGGAAACCACCACAGCTGCTGGTGATTCACTCTCCTGAAGTCTGCTCAGGCAGCTGCTGTTTGGGGCCTCCCTGAGGCCAGAATTGTGCAGTTCTCATGGGACTGTGCTCAGCTTCTAGCTCAGTGTGATAGACCCTTCCTGTCAACCTGCTGGGCTTCCTTCAGTGGGAGATTTGTTTCTCTCTGTCATTTTGTGGGTTCTATAACATTAAAGTTTGTTTAGAGTCATTTTTTTTACATGTATTGGAAGTGATTAGAGTGGGAGCTCACGCCAAGTTTGTGCTTCTATTTTGCCATCTTGACTCCGCCCCCAGACAATTAGAATTCTTAATTTGCACATGCATATGGTATTTTTTAATGTAAATTCACTGTCCACAGGAAAACAACTTTTTAGTGAGAAAGGAATTGTAGGTATTTTGTTTAGAAATAAAGCGATGCTTCAGGAAATAATTAGGACCTTATTAGGATTTTACCCTGTCCCCCAAGAACCTTTTATTTATTTATTGGGTTGGTTTAGGACCTTTGGTTTGACTTATGTGAGGAAAGAGGACTCCCAATGAGTAAATTCCCTCTACCAATACTGACGGACAATATTTAGCAACTTAAAGTATTGACTATGGATTCCGAGAAGCTAAGTGACTTGCCCATGGTTACATATCCAGTTGTGTGTCAAAGTCAATACCTGCACCCTTGTGTTCCTGAATCTAAAGCTGAATGTCTATCTGCTATGTTATACTGCTTTTCATTTTCTCAATGTAGACAAATTACTAAATTGAAAGGATATTCATTGTCATATTCTTCTCGAATATAAACACAGTGAAGTGATCATGATGTATTGATTTCTCTCTTATGTATAGCCCTTTAAAATAAATATCCAGAACCTACAAAGATAACATGAGACTAATAATTGTAACAGTTTGTGATTTTTGTGGCTAACACTTGGGATAAAGGTCAATAATTGATTGTTTTTCATTTCCATTTTTCATTGGAGACTAGAGATGGATGCAACAGGCTTATAATGATTGAGGTCAAGTAGGAACTGGTAATAGTAAAATACTAGTCTTCCAATATTTACCTTCTTGGTATACTTCATATTTTATTGTTATTTTTGTAACCAAAGTAACATAATTTTTGTGGTTAGATCTCCACTGTTTAGCAAATTTCCAGTTAATTATTGTGCATATGTTACTTCTTCTTAGACCACATGTTTAATTCAGAGTTTCTGTTTTGATCAGAAATGACACCTTTTGAAAGTTACATAATCATCAAATTTCTGTTGGAAGGAACCTCCCAAGTATCTAATACAGCCTATAACTTTATAAAAATTCCCTCTGAAACATAACCAAGATTTTGTCCTCAAACCTTTGCTCAAAAGCCTCCAATGAGGGATCATCCATACATCTTGAATCATGTCATTCTGCTTTAGGTTAGCTCTCGTTGTCAGAAAGGTTTTATTCATATAAACCCTACATTTGGCTCCTCATGGATTTTGTGCTTGTTCTGCCCTTCAGGCCTAAGCTGAACAATTTTAATTTTGATTATACTTGACAGCCCTCCGTGTACTAGACGACACCTGGCATTTCCCACATATTTCTTTTCCTTTCTAGGCTAAACACTCCCAGTTCCTTTAACTGAGCCTCATTTACATCATTTTAAGATTTTCACAATTTGCCTTTTTCTGGACATTGTCTAGTTATTATTTCTGTTATTCCTACGATGTGACAAGGAGATCTAAATCAACAAAGTATTTCTTAAGGGCCTACTATGTACCAGGCACTGTGTTAGTCTCTAGCAATCCTTACTTCAAAATATTACATTATAATGGAGGAGACAATAACTACTTATAAAAATATCTACATCACAGATATAAAATTGATAAATACAAATGTACATAAAGTACTTTGCCAATGTCATTTAGGAGTCAGCATTTAGAGGAATGGGACAACATTTCATCAAGAAGATGGCCTTCAAGTTATTTCTTGAAGGAAGAGATGAACTTGAGGTGGAGGCAAAGAGGGAGTCCATTCCAGGTCTATGGACTGGCCTGTGTAAAGATAAAGCATAGAGTGTCATATATGAAAAACAGATCGACAGAAAGCCACTTTGGCTGGATTACAGAGAATGGGAAGGAGAGTAACATCCAGCATGACTAGATAAGTAGGAAGGGGCCAGATTGTATAGGACTTCAAAAGAAAAAGAAAAACAAAATCAGAATTCCACACAATGCTTCAGATGGCACCTGATCAGGGCAAAGGACAGTGGGACTGTGAACTCTTTAGTTCTTGAA
Organism: Petaurus breviceps papuanus; assembly: GCF_028583685.1. Classification (NCBI taxonomy): domain Eukaryota; kingdom Metazoa; phylum Chordata; class Mammalia; order Diprotodontia; family Petauridae; genus Petaurus; species Petaurus breviceps. The sequence goes on from NW_027187369.1 coordinate 17,333,224, forward strand.
GAGTATGCATCGTAGTGTAATTCAACACCGCATTTGCTTTTGTTAATTACCACAGTATACTGCTGAATCATATTGATCCTTTACTATACCAGAAACCTCCTCCATTTTGTCTTTCTACCTCCCCCATCTTATAGTTATGAAGCTTATTTTTTTTATCATAAGCATGGGAGTATACATTTATCTCCATTTGATTCATCCTCACATTTGCTTGTAAAGATCTTTTCTGATTCTGATTGTCATCCCATGTGTTGATTATCTCTACAAGCTCTCAGGTATTTGCATGTTTTATAAATAGGTTAGATGTGCTTCTAGTCACATTATTTATTAAAATATTAAACAGCAAAGGACCAAACACAGAGGTCTGCGATACACCATTAGAGTATTCCTTTGTATTTGATATTGTAGCATTAATGACAACATTGAGGGACTAATCATTTGACCAGTGCCAAGTTAATCTGATGACAATATCTAACTGATATTTTCCTCCTTTTCCATAAGAATCGTGTGGGAAACTTTTTAAAACACATTGTAAAAATACAGGTAACCTCTCTTTCTAGCATTTTTCAGATGTCTCTTGGTTTTCTGGAAGTTAATCTTTGCTGGTTCTCCTCCTATCTGATTACCCCTTCTCAAGTCTTCCTTGGTGGATCCTCAGGTCACACCCACTAATTACGGTTGTCCACAGGGCTCTGTCTGGAGCCCTCTTCTCTACTTTTATACTATTTTTTTTTAGTGATCTTACCAGCTCCTATGAACTGAATTATCATTTCTATGCTTTAAATTCTCAAATCTACTTTGTGTAAAATGTAGCTCTAATTTCTCTGCTGTCTTCCAGTCTCATATTTGCAAGTGTCTATTGACATCCATTAGACATTTTAGTGGACATCCATTAGACATTTTAAACTCGTGTCCAAAACATGTCAACATGTTCAAAATATGTTTCCCTCAAACACTCTGCCTCCTTACAAACTTTTCCCCTTCAGTGTCTTTACTTTGGGGTTTTTATAGTTGTTGTTTATAATGAACATCGGATCAGATCCTTGTAATGACCTGAAACTGCCTTTTCTTAGTATATTTGGTTAGTCTTCTCTTTGCTCCTGCTTAGATGGATGGTTCCTACTCCAATTGTTCTGATGATGTAGTCAATTGAGGTTGGAGTTGGGGAGAAAATTGGCATTCCCTGTACTCATTACCCCTTCACACTCCTTACTCCCCTCTGTTCCTAGACACTAAGGTCTGGCTCCTCAGGTATTCCTAAAGCTTGACTCTTAATGCAGTATGTGTAAAGTTCTTACTGGAGTCTCCTTCTCTAATATAGTCCTTATTCTCTGAGGTGTGTATAATTCTTTCAACCATATCTAGCACATTTCACCTTTAGATTTCATCCAGTGGCCTGAAGTACTTTATTCCTTCCAGATTGCTTTAACTAGGCTGTTTGTGCCTTTAGCTGATTGTTTCAGTAAAGTGTATAGGAATTTTTTCCCACTTACTTTATGCCATTGATTTCTACAGCTCAGTTGAAGAAGGATTCTCACCTTATAAAAAAGTATCAACTCATAGAGCAGGGGTGGGGAACCTGCAGACCTCTGGGAGTTCTTTTACACAAAGATGATGATGAATCATCAGGAAAATCACCATGAACCTTATGGATTTCTAGACATCATTACTCTTCTTCTTTGATATATTTATTTTGTGTTTGGATTTGAATGACTATGGTTTTTCTGTGAATTATTGGGCTTCTTGTTTTATAAGGTACCGTTAAATTATTTTTCATCAAATTTGCCAGCATTGACTGTTATTCAAAATGTAGGCATTCTGTACTGCAGATCTTCTTTGACCTCTTTTTTTCCTCTAGATAATGCTGTGCAAAGGCAAGGTAAACAGCACAAAAGTGTCTTTTCTTTTTTTGCTTTTTGGAGGGCAATTGTGGTTAAGTGACTTGCCCAAGGTCACATGGCTAGTTTTTGTGTTAAGTGTCAAAGGCTGGATTTGAACTCACGTCTTCCTGACTACAGGGCTGGTACTCTGTTCACTGCACCAGCTAGCCACCCCTAAAAGTGTCTTTTCTTAATAACAACTCCTTTTTTCCCTTCTTCCATCTGTTAGTCATATACTACATATTCTTTTACCTTTAGGGAGTTCAGTCCCTTGTGAAAGGATAGTGGTGCCAATCAAACTGGCTTTTGTTTCAGTAACTCATTGCTTCTATTCAGTCTCTGAAATTGGATTGAATCTGTTTATGTAAATAAGTACACAACTGAGGTTGAAACACGTAAAAAATATTCTCAATCCAGAGCTCTTGGAGATGTTTGCTATCATTACAACAGTTATGCACTAATCATCAACACCCCTTCCAGTAACCACCACGGTATACTTTGATATCTTGGTGCATTGGAATGGAGAGGAGTGGAGAGATGGGAGTTTGTAACTCTCTGTTTTCTATGTAAAAACCTTTCAGACTAATTATGAAGCATATCAAGGAAATCATATGACTTGGTATTTTAGAAATGTCAAGGATTTCACCAAGTGGATGTACTACAGAGATTCACTGAGGTTTTATTTTTTCTCTTCTTTTCTTGATTTATGACTATAAAAGCTGACTCTTTTTAACAAGCCAGAACAGAGATCCACATGAATCCGTCAGAATAGTTACTTTGGTGATATAGTGAGATATTTGTTAAAATGAAGATGTCTCTGCTCAAAACCTGTGTGGAGCTTTTCATTTAGAATTGCTTTCTGAGCCTGGAAACTGAGCCTGAGTCTTTAAACTCTGCATTGATAACATTCTTCTGTTCTTGAAGGTCAGTTTCATTTTGGAAAAGTCAAAAGGGTTTTAGAGCCAAATCTGGTAAATATGAAGAGTTAGCTGAAGGAAGTTATATTTGGTCACTAGTGAGATGTGCCTTTTAAGAGTAGTGTTCTTTTGTGATGCAGAAACTGGGAGGGCAAAACCTCTCAAGGTGACAACTTCATATAAAGGTACCACCAGGCTTCATAAGCTTGCAAACATCCTTTCCTCCTCTCTCATCCCACATATACACTCATTAACTGAGTCTTGTTTATTTACTTCCACATTTCTTATATCTCTCCTTGTCTCTCTACTCCCATGGCTTCCACACTAATCCAAACCCTTTTCTTTTTTTCTACAGTACTTTTTTGTTCTGGTTAAGTAGTATAGTTGTGTCTGACTCTTTGTGACCCCATTTATGGGGCTTTCTTGACAAAGGTACTGGAGTGATTTTCAATTTCCTTCTCCAGGGTCCCCTCTTTATAGTTGAGAAAACTGAAGTAAACAGAAGTTAATTGACTTGCTCAAGATCACACAGCTAGTTAGTGTCTGAGACTGACTTTTATTTCAGGTACTCCTGATTCCAGGCCCAGTACTCAATCCACCATGCCAGCTAGTTGCCCAAATATATATTTTACTTTTGTCTAATTACTTATATAGTAGTTTCAATGAAAGAGGAATTTTTCAAACCTTAAAGGACCATCTGGATATAAACAGCTATTATTGCTATTATTATTAACATCCTTCTTATAATTACTATGATATCTAGTCGTTTTATATTACTTGATTCTGTGGAGTGAAATATATGACCACATATCTTATTTCTCACTAATCCTATTTATTATAGAATTTCTTGGTAGCAATTTTGCAACAAAGCTCTTTACATCTTTGTAAATTCATATACTGGTTGTCTTTCAGCTGTCTAAGTTCTGGTGTTTATGCATAAGAAAAAGTTCAAACTTTTAGATATCTGTGTATCAGGTTTTGCTTAATTTTCCAACATCCTCCTTTTTGCCACACAGGAGATGTGTAGCCCAATTTTCATGCATATCTCTTCATTCACCAGAACAATCACTGCACTCATTTCACACATGAAAATTGATGTGCCTTAAAATTAGCAAAGCTATTTGAAAATGTGCTCCTTTCTGTTTATCCTTCTGGCAGTCAGACATAAAATACTGGGTAATATCTTGATGAGACTGGAAGCACGTTTAGATGACATTTTGGTTCCCCTTCAATTGGATCCCTAATTACAGGGATTCATCTTGAAAAACAGCAGGTTTGATGTAACTTGTGTATCTTGTTTTTCAAGGGGAGAGGAGCAAATCAATATCTCAATACAGCAAACAAAATCTGTGGGGCCGGTTGCCTTTTTCAAATAAATGATGCTGAGGTTATTTTTCAGATTTAGTCATTCTGTTTTATTTATATAGCTATAAGAATAGAAAAAAAATCATCCTTAGATTTGTTGTATTTGAATTGGTATGGTAATTATATTTTAAAGCAAAACCTCTGGCAGCTAACTAACTTAACTGAGTTCCATCTCCTATCTTTCTGCTGTCTGTTCGCCATGTCCTAAAAGGGCTCCCTCCACACCCTCTGCTTTTTCAAATCTTTGGCTTCATTTCAAAGTTCCACTGAGGTACTGCCTCTTGCTGGAAGCTTTCTGTGATGCCCCCTAGTTTATATCCATCTTCACTGTATTATTTCTTCATTCATTTATTTGTTTTGTATACAGGAGGATTAATAGCTAGTTTGTGAATTAAATTAGCAAGAACTACTATTTTACAACAGAAGCTATTTCTATACTTTGTCATATGCTGAGCCTTCATCTATTCACTTCTTAGATGGGTATGTTGGACCATGTCATAGGCAGTGGTTTCTTTCTTTTATATGTTAGGACAGATCATACTTTGAAAAACTGCAGAGTGAGATTTGAGAGCAGGGACACCACAGCGACGCTTCTGCAACCTTTACCACTCAGGAAAGAAGCAAGTAGAACCAAAAGTTGTAAGGATGTCAGATGTAGCCTATATTTGAATGGGAACCCTCTAAAGTATTCTGACCAGTGGATATTCAGATATTGCTTGAATACTTTAGTGGGAGGGTCTCATTAACTCTCAAGCCAGACTTTTCCATTTTAGGGGAACTGATTAAAATCTATTCCTTTGTAACTTCTTTTCCTTGCTTTGCATTCTGCACACTAGCGGCCAAAAGGAGGAGATATAATTCACCTTTATTGTTGCAACCATTGGAATACCTGAAGACAACTACAGTAGGCCCAGATTGGCTTTGGTTCTTCAGGCCACACATATCCTTAACTCATTTAACTTGAGCCCGGGAGGCTAAATTCTAGACTTTTCTTTTCAATATCTATCCCCAGGTTTTTGGAACTTAGGGATAAGGTGTTTCTTTTTTTTAATTACATACTTAATAAGTTTTACCTTTTTTAATTTGGCTCTATAGAGATTTTTTTCTTGATTCCTGACTGCCATCCTATGTGTTAGCTTTGGAGGAGCAAGGAAAGGTCTCCTTCACCACCTCCTATGATGCTATCCATACTTCTTAGGTACTACATTTTTAAAGTATGAGTATCCCTGAGTGAGTTCATAGCCAAATCTTTTAGCAACACCATAATCTCATATTTATAGCTAATATTTTCATTTAGATTAGCTGGTGGCCAAATCATTGATGTTTTTCCCTCTTAATTGAGTGGGAGATAGGAGAGCAACAAGAAGACTGAAAAAGTACTGACCTTCTAAGGGATTCTACTTTTACCTACTTGACCATTTTATTGATGAGTGGTTCTGATTGTGCTACCCAGAATTATTGTATGCCATCAGTGGCTGACCCTAATGCCAAAGCAGGTTGGTTTTTTTTTTTAAGATAATTCAGGCAGACAACTAGTATATGTAAAAATAATATATTTTTTTTAAGAATCAGTACAGAAGTACTGCCTTGGTATAGTGGAAAGGTCCTGGTTCTGATACTTATTGAATTTCTGCTTGGGCTTTGGTACATCACTTCACTTCTCTGGGCCATGATTTTCTCATCTAAAAATTGATAGGGCAAATCTAAATAATCTCTAAATAACATCCCTTCTCCCTCCAACCTTTTTCCCTTAAAATTGAAAAAAAAGCACTGGATCTAGCATGAAAAGACTTAAGATCAAATGCTGGTTCTTCTACTCAGTAACTCACTGAATAAGTCACTTATAAATCCCTTTAGGCTTCAAGCTCATCGATAAAATGAACACATTGGGCTTGTTGAGATTCTAACTACTCTCCGAGCTGTAGAGTGTGATAATCCTCTAAAACTTGTTCCTTTCCAGATATTGACTATTTTGGGGACATAACTGCCTTATCAGTTCAGTTATTTCTGACAATAGACATAGGGAGAGAAAGTGTGTCTGAAATCATTTGAAGTGAATACTAAAATATGATTCTGCATTCTTTAGAGCAATATGTGAAAACCTTTTCTTAGATGGCTAAAGCCTATGATCTGATGAGATGAAAAGATTTAATTTGTGCAAGTTATTCAGTATGTATAATTCATTGTCACTTCTTGAGTAATTTATTTTCAACTTCAGTGGAAGGGTCATCTTATCAGTGATGTTGCATTTTTTGAATCAATAAATTGTCAGGGTTAGGCCTAAGTTCATCTAGTCCTTAATTGTGTAGACCAGTAAATGGATGTCCAGTGACTGTACTACAGAGATGAAGTATCTTATTCAGGATCAAATACATAATTAATGGCTGATACAAGACTTGAATCCAGGTCCCTTTACTCCTTCTCCAATGCTCATTCCACTTAACCGTACTCCCTGTTCAAGAAATGATATGATTGCTTGTTTTCTTTTATGTTTATAAACAGTAAATTGTATTGAATAGAATAATGAAATGCAGTTAACATTTTTATTTCCCTAATTATCCCAAATAACATTGACTTTTAGAATCATTTTTTTAAATTACTTGGCTTAAGTACTGTTGTAAAATATTCTTAGTTTACCTTATCTAATATTACTGGTTGGGAATTTAAGATCTGAGGATGCAGCAGTATATCAAATAATTAATATCTAATTCAGGGAAATAGAGAAATATTTTGAGAGTAAACTATTTTACACTAACTGGAATAATAATATTAGCAAACTGTTTCATAAGTATCATTTCATTTTACTTTGACAGGGGCTCTAGGATACAAAAACTTAGGTATAAAGATTCCCATTAGAGTTCAAGCTTCTTGAGGACAGGGACTGTTTTTCTTTTTCTTTGTATTTGTTTCCCCAAAACTTAGTACATTGATTATCACAGAGGAAATGAACTGATAATTGCTTGTTGACTTCCAATTTTATAGGTGAGGAAATTGAAGTTTTAAAAGGTTAAATGACTTGCTTGTGGTCACATAAATAGTAAGTAGGAAAGGCAAGAATTAGACCAAAATCACTATTTACTCTAATACCATCTCTTTTTTCTATTTTTATTTTTTCTCTCTTTTATGTTTTAGTCTGCATCTTTCATTTCCACAACATTTTGAGTTACAAATTTTGTCCCCATTTTTCCCCTACCAACCACCTCAAAACAGCTATTACACTGAATATACCCTCCCCCAATCTGTTCTCTCCCATATCTTCCCCCATCCCCCCTCCAACTTTCCAGTAGGGCATGATTGATCTCTATACCCCAGGGAAAATATACCTTATTTCCCAGTAACATGCAAAATAATAATAATAATAATAAATGTATATATATATATATATATAAACATTTGATTTTAAAGTTTTGAATTCCAGATTCTTTCCCTTCCTCCCTTGTCACTCATCCTTACTGGGAAGATAAGCAATTCAATATAGGTTGTACATGTGTGGCTATGCAAAACATTTCCATAGTGGATATATTATGAATGACTGACTATATTTCCCTCCATCCTATCCCAACCCCCCATTTGTTCTATTTTCTACTTTGATCTCGTCACTTTTCAAAAGTGGGTGCTTCCATCTTCCCTCCCCCCCAGCCTGACCTCCCTTCCATCATCCCCCCTCTCATCACCTTCCCCCCTACTCCCCCATAGGGTGAGATACCCTGTTTAGAGTGTATGTCATTCCCTCCATAAGTGAAATTCAATGAGAATAAGGTTGACTCATTCCCTTTTTCCTTCCTGTTCTTCCCCTCCATTGTTACAGTTTTTTCTTGCCTCTTCTATATGAGATAATTTACCCCATTCTGTCTTTCCCCATCTCCTCTCATTATATTCCTCTCTCACCTCTTAATTCCATCTTTTAAGTATCATCCATTCCTATTAAATTGGACCTGTGCCCTCTGTCTATGTATATCTGTACACATATATACACATACATATGTATTCATATGCTCATGTACCATCCTGTATAGACATATCTATGTATGTATACATATATATGTGTGTATATATATGTATACACACACACACACACACACACACACATATATATATATATATGGGGGGGTTGTATACATTTCTATTCCCTTCAACTATTCTCATACTGAGAAAAATTTCATAAGTTACAATTATCCTTTTTCCATGTAGGAATGTCAATGGTTCAAATTTGATAAGTTCCTTATGATTTCTTTTCCCTGTTTACCTTCTCACGCTTCTCTTGCTTCTTGTATCTGAATGTCAGATTTTCTATTCAACTCTGGTGTTTTCATCAAGAATGCTTGAAAGTGGCACATAGGGGCAGGCCGGGAAGCGACAGTGCAGCATAGGCTGAGGGGAGGCCTGACCAACAAGGGGGGCAAATCATCCCACCAACCACAAGGGCCACTACCAGACCTTTCACCAAAGGGCTGGGACTGGAAAGAGTAAGGTAAGAACAAAATTCAGGGCACCAAATACTCCTGGTACTACCACTCCATAGCCCAGAGATTTAAAAAAAAAAAGCCCCTATGAGGAACTCCAAGGACCAGGATGGCAGAGTGAACCCTGCCTGCTCCAACCCCCCCCCCCCTTGGACCCTGAAAACATAGTAACTATTGCCCCAGGGCAAAAACCTCAACAGTAAAGACTTGGGAACCCTAGAGGAAGGGCATGGCTAGGGCCCTGCCTCAAAATGGGTAGAAAGCAGACTACAAAGACTCTAGAGTCCTACTATCCTCAGAGGGAGGAACCAAACTCAGAGGGAGACAATGTGGACTCCACACCCACAGCTGAAACATCAACAGTGAACCTGTCCCAGAAACAGAAAGCTCTCCTAGATGAGCTCACAAGGAACTTTGAAAACCAAATGAGAGAGATAGAAGACAAAATGAATAATTCTTTTAAAATCAAAATTGCAGGATTAGAAAAACATTATGATGAAGAAAACAGCTCCTTAAAAAGAAAAGTGTATGATATGGAAAAGGAGCTCCAAAAACTAACCAAGGAAAATGATTTGCTAAAAATTAGAATCCACCAAATTGAAACAAATAACTCTATGAGGAACGAGGAATTAGTCAAACAAAACAACAAGAAGGAAAAATAAGAAAAAGAGGTAAAATATCTCAATGGAAAAATAACTGACCCGGAAAACAGATCCAGGAGAGAGAACCTGAGGATCATAGGCCTACCAGAAAATCATGATGAAAAAAATGAGCCTGGACAACATTCTCCAAGAGCTTGTTAAGGAAAACTGCCCTGAGATACTAGAACCTGAGGGTAAAATAGAAATCAAGAGAATCTACCGGACACCTGCTGAAAGAGATACCAAACTGAAAAGTCCTTGAAATGTTGTGGCCAAACTCAAGAACTACCAGGTAAAAGAGAAAATACTTCAACTGGCCAGAAAGATACAATTCAAATATCAAGGAACCACAATGAGGATCCCATAGGATTTGGCAGCCTCTAAACTGAAAGATCAGAGGCAGTGGAATACAATTTTCCGGAAGGCAAATGAGTTTGGGTTACAACCAACGATCACCTACCCAGCTATACTGAGCATATTCTTCCAGGCAAAGAGATGGTCATTCAGAGATATAAGAGATTTCCAGACCTCACTGATGAAAAAGCCAGAGCTCAATGGAAAATTCAACCTCCAATTACAAGACGCAAGAGTGACATAGAAAGGTAAACAAGGAAAACACACAAACACACACCCTGTTATTTAATAAGAGCAAACTGTTTATAGACAAGGAGAGGGTATGAGTATAAATTACACAAAACGATGATTAAAAAAAATCTTATTAAGGGCTACAAAGGGACTGCATTTGAAGAAGAGAAATGAATGAAGTGGAAAAGTGTAAATTATGCCACACAAAGAGGCATAAAAGCAATACAGCAGAGGAAAAGAAGGGAGGGAGATGAGTATTATATGAGCTTTTCCCTCATTGGGTCTGGTGCAAGGTCGAATAACAAAACCAGTTAAGCATGGGACTCTATGGAGAAGAGACTCAAAATTTATCATATTAGAGGGAAAGAGAGGAGGGAGAGGAGCTTCACATGAGCTTTGTTCCTGTCACTCTTGGTGCGAAGAAGAAATAACATACTTCATTAAGTATAAAAATATCATACAGGCAGTAGGAGGGGGAAAGGGCTATGAAAGGGGGGTAGTTAGTAGGGAGGGAAGAAGTAAAGGGGAAGGGGAGGAAAAGGGAGGGGGGCTGATAAGGGGATACTGAGGGAGGCGGTGGTCCAAAGGAAAACTATTAAGAAGGGGAAGGGAGAAGGGGAGAAAAAATATAAGCGTTAACAGGGGAGGGAATAAGATGGAGGGAAAGAAACAGATAATAATCATAACTATGAATATGAATGGAATGAACTCTCCCATAAAACGGAAGAAAATAGCAGAATGGATCAAAAATCATACACCTACAATATGCTGTTTACAAGAAACACATCTGAAACAGAGAGATACACACAGGGTAAAGGTAAAAGGCTGGAGTAAAATATATCATGCCTCAGCTAAAGTAAAAAAAAAAAGCAGGGGTATCAATCCTTATCTGAGATAAATCAAAAGCAAAAATTGATCTAATTAAAAGAGATAAGGAAGGAAATTATATCCTGCTAAAAGGCACCATCAAGAATGAAGCAATATCATTACTTAACATATATGCACCAAGTGGTATAGCATCCAGATTCCTAGAGGAGAAGGTAAGGGAATTAGAGGAAGAAACAGATAGAAAAGCTATGCTAGTGGGAAACCTTAAACTCCCCCTCTCTGAGCTTGATAAATCCAACCTCAAAACAAATGAGAACGAAGTTAAGGAGGTGAATATAATTTTAGAGAGGGTAGGTATGACAGATCTCTGGAAAAAACTGAATGGGGATAAAAAGGAATATCCCTTCTTCTCAGCATTACATGGCACATATACAAAAATTGACCATGTACTAGGACATAAAAACCTCACAATTCAGTACAGACAGGCAGAAATAATAAATGCATCATTCTCAGATCATGATGCAATAAAAATCATATGCAATAAAGGGCCATGGAAAGACAGACTAAAAACTAATTGGAAACTAAACAATTTTATACTAAAGAATGAGTGGTCAAACAAGAAATCATAGAAACAGTAACTTCATTCAAGAAATGACAAATGAGACATCATACCAAAATTTGTGGGATTCAGCAAAGGCAGTTCTTAGGGGAAGTTTTATATTCCTGAGTGCATACATGAATAAATTAGAGAAAAGAGAGGTCAGTGAATTGGGCATGCAATTGAAAAGGTTAGAAAAAAAACAAATTGAAAATCCCAAATTAATTACTAAATTAGAAGTACTAAAAACCAAAGGAGAGATTAATAAAATTGAAATTAAGAAAACTGTTGAATTAATAAATAAAACTAAGAGCTGGTTTTATGAAAAAAAAAACAATAAAATTGATAGACCCTTAGTCAATATGATAAAAAAAGAAAGAAGAAAACCAAATTATGAGTATCAAAAATGAAAAGAATCAACCTACCACCAATGAAGAGGAAATTAAAACAATAATTAGGAATTATTTTGCCCAGTTGTATGTACATACATTTGACAATCTTAGTGAAATGGATGAATATTTACAAAAATATAGGTTGCCCAAATTAACTAAAGAGGAAGTGAATTACTTAACACCATCTCAGAAAAAGAAATTGAACAAGCCATCAATGAATTCCCTAGGAAAAAATCTCCAGGGCCAGATGGATTTACTAGTGAATTCTATCAAACATTTAAGGAACAGTTGATTCCAATAGTCTACAAACTATTCGGGAAAATTAGTGAAGAAGAAGTCCTACCAAATTCTTTTTATGACACAAATATGTTACTGATACCTAAATCAGGAAGAGATAAAACATAGAAAGAAAATTAAAGACCAATCTCCCTCATGAATATAGATTCAAATTTAAAAAAATATTAGCAAAAACACTACAGCAACTTATCACAAGAATAATACACTTTGATCAGGTAGAATTTATTCCAGGAATGCAAGGATGGTTTAATATTAGGAAAACCATCAGTATAATTGATCATATCAACAATAAAACTAGCAAACACCACATGATTATCTCAATAGATGCAGAAAAGGCTTTTGACAAAATACAACACCCACTCCTATTAAAAACACTAGAAAGAATAGGAATAAAGGGATCCTTCCTTAAAATAATAGGTAGCATCTATTTAAAGCCATCAGCAAGTATTATATGTTATGGGGAGAAGCTAGAAGCATTTCCAATAAGATCAGGGGTGAAACAAGAATGTCCACTATCACCCCTCTTATTCAATCTGGTACTAGAAATGTTAGCAGTAGCAATTAGAGAAGAAAAAGAAATCAAAGGAATCAAATTAGGCAAAGAAGAGACTAAGCTATCACTCTTTGCAGATGCTATGATGGTATACTTAGAGAATACTAGAGACTCAAATAAAAAACTACTTGAGACAATAAATAAATTTGGCAAAGTTGCAGGATATAAAATAAACCCACATAAATCCTCAGCATTCCTGTATATTTCTAATGAAATTCAACAGCAAGAGATAGAAAGAAAAATTCCATTTAAAGTTAATGCAGACATTATAAAATACTTGGGCATCTACCTGCCCAAACAAACCCAAGACCTATATGAACACAACTACAAAACACTTTTCACACAAATAAATTCTGATCTGTCTAATTGGAAATACATCAATTGCTCATGGCTGGGTCAAGCTAATATAATAAAAATGACAATTTTACCTAAATTAAATTATATTTTTAGTGCCATACTAATCAGTTTACCAAAAAACTACTTTATAGAGGTAGAAAAATTAGTAAGAAAATTCATTTGGAAGAAGAAAAGGTCCAGAATATCAAGGGAATTAATGAAAAGAAATGCTAGGGATGGTGGACTAGCTATACCAGATTTTAATCTGTACTATAAAGCAGCAGTACTCAAAACTACTTGGCTGAGGAATAGAGTAGTGGATCAATGGAATAAATTGGGTACATGAGACTCAGCAGTCAATGACTATAGTGTTTGATAACCCCAAAGACCCCAGTTTTGGGGATAAGAACTCACTATTTGACAAAATCTTTTGGATAAACTGCAATATAGTATGGCAGAAACTGGGCATAGACCATTATCTAACACCATATCCCAAAATCAAGTCTAAATGGGTGCATAATCTAGATATAAAGGCTGATACTGTATGCATTCTGGGAAAGCAAGGAATAGTTTACCTGTCAGATTTGTGGAGAGGGGAAGACTTTATGACCAAACAAGAATTAGAGGGCGTTATAAAATGCAATATTGATAATTTTGATTACATTAAATTGAAAAGCTTCTGGACAAACAAAGCCAATGTAACCAGGATTAAGAGGGAAGTGGAAAATTGGGAAAGAATTTTTACACACTATGTCACTGATAAAGGACTCATTTTGAAAATATACAGAGAATTGAGTTAAACCTATAAGAATACAAGTCATTCCCCAGCTAATAAATGGTCAAAGGATATGTACAGGCAGTTTACAGTGGAAGAAATTAAAGATATTTAAAAGCATATGAAAAATGCTCTAAATCACTATTGATTAGAGAAATGCAAATCAAACCAACTCTGAGGTACCACATCTCACCAGTCCAATCAGCTAAGATGACAAAACAGGAAAATGACAAATGCTGGAGAGGATATGGACAAATTGGAACACTAATGCATTGCTGGTGGAGTTGTGATCTGATTCAACCATTCTGGAAAGCAATCTGGAATTATGCCCAAAGGGCTATAAATAACTTCATACCCTTTGACCCAGAAATACCACTTCTAGAGTTGTATCCCAAAGGGATCATAGAAGTGGGAAAAAGACCCATATATACAAAAATATTTATAGCAGTTCTTTTTATGGTTGCAAAGAATTGGAAATTAAAGGGGTTCCCATCGATTGGGGAACGGCTGAACAAGTTGTGGTATGTGTATGTTATGGAATACTATTGTGCAATATGAAACAAGGAGCAGATGGACTTCAAACTTCAAAGCCTGGAGAGGCTTATACCAACTGATGCTGAGTGAAAAGAGTAGAGCCAGGAGGAATTTGTACACAATTACAGACAAAACATATGTGTGACGACCAACTTTGATAAATTGGACTCTTCCCAGCAATCCAGAGTCATAAGTCAAACCCAAAAGACTGATGATGGAGAGAGATGTTTACATCCAGAGAAAGAACTGAGATTGAACGCAGATTGAAGCAAACTACCTGCCCTTTTTCATTTTCTTGTTTCGTTTTGTTTCCTCTTTCCCGTTCTTCATTCCATCTGTTACGATCCTTCTTTATAACCTGACTAACGTCTAATGTGAAAGTATTTGCAGATATTATATTTTATTGTATGCCACCATGGAGGGGGAGGGGAGAGGGAGAGAAAATTTGAAACTATAGGCATTGTGGTGATGAGTCTTGTAAACTAAAAGTAACCAAATTAATAAAGACCAAAAAAAAAAAAGATGCTTGAAATTTCTCTATTCCATTGAATGACCACGTTTTCCCCTGAAACATAATACTCAGTTTTGCTGGGTAGATGATTCTTGGTTTTAATCCCATCTCCTTTGACCTCTGGAATATCATATTCCAAGCCCTTCAATCCCTCAATGTAGAAGCTGCCAGATCCTGTGTTATCCTGATTGTGTTTCCACAGCATTCAAATTGTTTCTTCCAGGCTGCTTGCAATATTTTCTCTTTGTTCTGGGAACTCCAGAACCTGGCTATATTATTCCTAGGAGTTTTCCTTTTGGGATCTTTATCAGGAGGTGATGGGTGGATTCTTTCAACCTCTCATTTGGCCTCTGATTCTAAAACATCAAGGCAGTTTTCCTTGAGAATTTCTTGAAGGATGATTTCTAGGTTCTTTTTTTGATCATGGCTTTCAGGTAGTCGAATAATTTTTAAATTATCTCTCCTGGATCTATTTTCCAAGTCAGTGGTTTTTCCAATGAGATATTTCACATTGCCTTTTATATTTTCATTTGTTTGGATCTGTTTAATAGTATCTTGATTTCTCATAAAGTCACTGGCTTCCATTTGCTCTAATCTAATTCTGAAGGAATGATTCCCTTCAGTAAACTTTTGAGATTCTTTTTCCATCTGGCAGATTCAGCTTTTTAAGGCGTTCTTTTCCTCATTGCCTTTTTGAGCCTCTTTTTCCATTTGAGTTCGTCTATTTTTTAAGCCATTATTTTCTTCAGTGAGGTTGTTGACTCTCTTTTCTTGATTTTCTTGCATCATCCTCATTTCTCTTCCCAATTTTTCCTCCACTTCTCTTATTTGGTTTTCAAAATCCTTCTAAAGCTCCTCTATGTCCTGTAACCAGCTTGTATTTTTCTTGGAAGTTTTTGGTACAGGTATTCTGACTTTGTTGTCTTCCTTCTGCTCCATGCTTTGATCCTTTTTGTCCCCAAAGTAGGAGTCTAATGTCAGATTGCTGAGTTTGCTTTGCCTCCTTTGTTCATGTTGGCACTCAATTATTTGGCTTTTGAGCTATTTGCCACAGTAGAATTCTGCTTCCAGAGCAGCGAGCTTTGTCCCAAATCACTGGGGTTTTCTCAGCTGGAGCTATTATTTAGCTGCCCTCTCAGCAGCCTCTACTGGCTCTCACACCATGGTCACACACCCCAGGACCTCCACCCTACACAGCAATCCATATCCAAGCAGGTTAAAGCAAGAATGATTACCCCTCAGACTGTTTGCTTGGTCCCCCTACAATCTGCAGGCCTTGAGCTCTGACGCAGCCATGTGGCAGTGGCTGGATGGCTGCAGCACTTCAGCTCCTTCTCCCTCCAGGGGGTAAAGGCTGGACCACCCTCCTGAACTCCCAGTTCCTAAAGTCCACCCTGCACTGACCTCTCACTTTGTCCTTAGCATCCATGGGTTGATAATTCTGGAAACCACCACAGCTGCTGGTGATCTGAAGTCCCTCCAGCTGGTGGCTGGTTGTGGCCACCCTGAGTCTAAAAACTCCAGCTAAAACTGGGCTGAGCTTAGCTCCCAGAGTGCTAAGCTGGCCCCTTCCTGCCAGCCTGCCAGACTGCCTTCAGCAGGATGTTATCTTCTCTCTGTAATTTTGTGGGTACTGTAGCTCCAAAGTTTGTTTAGAGTCATTATTTACATGTATTGGTGGAGGTGGAAGAAGGAGCTGAGTGGAAGTCCTGTTTCTACTTTGCAATCTTGACTCTGCCCCTCTAAAACCATCTTGCTTTTCATTATCGTGCCTGGATTCTAGGTAATGTTGCCAGTAGGATTTTAATTAAAAGCAAATGTACCAGGGTTGATGGAACAATTTAATGGGATTTTGTTTTTGTTTTTGACTTTTTGGAACCACATAGCTTGATAGCATTCATGTGCATCAAGTGCTTATTAAGTTGTTTTGGTTAGACTCCCTTTAGTACTTGAAAGCCCTACTTCATTCTGTATAACATAATTAACTTACAGGAAAGCAGATCTCCAATGACCCTTGAACTTTCTCCCTGAAAAATGCCACCTTTTTGATCAGTTGTTCTTGACATCATTACATTGGTGAAATGTTTTAGATAGAGAAGTGTTTTCTATGTGGCTCTCAAATATTCCGATGTTCTTGCTGTACTTGTTTCTATATATTTGACATGAAAAAGTCAAGAGTATGGAGCTGAGTCAAAGGTTTTGCAGTAAGCAATAAAGTCAACGTAGTTGTTACAGCCACTTTGACTTGTTATGTAATTACTAAATCATAATATCGGGAGACCACTGTGAGTATCATTATATGCTAGTGGATATTGATACTTTCTCTAGAAAAAAAATGGGATAAGGTTTATGCCCAAGGGAAACTGATAAAGTGCTTTTTAAATTTTTTTTTTCCTTTTGGGAGGGGGGAAGGTAGGGCAATTGGGGTTAAGTGACTTGCCCAACATCACACAGCAAGTAAATGTTAAGTGTCCAAGGCCGGATTTGACTCCAGGGTTGGTTCTCTATTCCCAATAAAGTACTTTTCTAATAATTTCTGACCTCCTGTGAAGTTTTTGAGACAGTAATTATGGCTCTTATCTGACCTATCACTTTACAGTTTAACAAAGTAAAAAAGAGTTTCAGACACCTCCCTGAAGGTGCATAGTATGTTTCATCACTTGTCCTTGGGAATTGTGATCAGTTTTGTGTTTAACAGAGTTCTTAAGCCTTTCAAAGTTGATTATATTTACAATATTGCTGTTACTGTAGCAGTTTGCTCTGCTCACTTCACTTTACATTGATTCATATAAGTCTTCTCAGGTTTTTCTGAAACCATCCCTTTCATCACCACAATAATTGCTACTATAAAAAAAGAGCAGCTGTAGTATTTTTGTATATGTAAGTCCTTTTACTCTTTCTTTGATATCTTTGGGGGTTATATAACTTAGTGGCTATATTGCTAGGTCAAAGAGGATATAAAGTTTAATAGTTTTTTCGTATGTAAATTAAGAATAGTTGAAGTACTTTGAATCAGTTTCCTGTATACCTTATAAATGAGACCTTTATTTGGGAAACTTGCTCCAAAGATTGTTTTACAATTTCTTGCTTTTCTTTTAGTTTTAGCTTTTTGTTGGCACAACATGTTTTAATTTTATTTGATCAAAATTATCCATTTTACCTTTTATGAACCTCTTCATTTCTTATTTGGTCATGAAATCTTCCCTGTTCATAGATCTGACAGGTAGTTTTTTGCATGTTACACTAATTAATTAGCTTATGCTGATCATGAGTAATCAATGAGATCATTAGCAATGAATATTTCTATATTTGTTCAGATTTGTCATTATTTGTTTGAAAGGGCTTTTAAAATTGTGTTCACCAACTTCCTGTAGATTTCTTGCTGTGTAGACTCCCAAGTAGTTTATACTGTCCTTAGTTATTTTAAATTGAATTTCTCTATATTTTCCTGTTGGATTTTGTTGGTAATATATAGAAGTGCTGATCATCTGTTTACCTCATCTTCCTTCTTCATGGGCTTTCTCTTTGTTCTCATTTCTTTGCTTCACAAGCATATATGTAATAAAAATTCTGATTGATGTCTGTTCTCTGTGCTACTTTGACTTCATGTTTCACCTTTTGCTTTAATTAGGTAATTAATCAAATATAGATTTTCTTATATCATTTTCTGTATTATAGTCTGCATAATCAGATCTCATTGGATGAATTGTAATTTTCTCCTGCATATAACGACTAGATATTAATGTAAGTTGCCAAAACCTTTCTGCCAATCTTCGGTACTCTAGCTGTTTCAGTCTGCACCTGCTAAGATGGTGTTTGCACCTGGTCTTAGTATGATTCCTCAATAGCTCTGTTTTTTCTTCTGTGGTTTTTCCTGGAGTCATTGCTGCTATATATACTGTTATCCATAGTTCAGAAATGTCTATACACCTTCTGTATAAACTTTGAGAGTGTCTGTTAATTAATGGCTGTAGCCAATTCCAGCTTTTCTGACTTCTTCTCTTTTGATATAGTTATTTTGCTAGCTTGTCTCATGCCACTGAACTAGAAAAAAAAGATTTTTGCAAACCTAGTCCAAGAATGCTCATCTCCTTTTCAAAATAATATGAGACGTAAGTACAGTTTTTTGTCATCCATTTCATTTTGTGGTAGAATTTCTGGAGTTTGTAATAAGTGTATATTTTTCAACAGCCTCAGGTTCAGTAGCTCAGGTAACTGCTCGAATTCATTTTTTTCTTTCATCTAATCTAGACTTAAGGCTAAAGTTATTTTTGATAATTGTCCTGTATTGGTGAACATTATATTGTATGGCTTCAAGCTGACAAAAAGCATGAACTCCTTTCCTATAACTGATAAAATATCTTTCCAATTTTACTATGGTATAGTATTGGCACATAATGACATTATTCATGACTCCATTCCATTTCATGTAAACTTATGCTTCGGTGGTTATTGTCACTAGAATGGAAGCATTTCCATCTTATAGGGTATTAGCATTTCTGATTTATTAATTTCATCTTGCATTTTGAAGGAGCATTACTAACTCTGCTGTTTTCTGTGTAAAGTTGGTGATCATGATGGTTTCTAGTAAAGGCAGCCTATAATCCTCTTCTATCTCTTTTAACTCTTGGAACCTGTTACATCCCATTAGAGTGCTAATCTAATCTGTAGTCTTGCCAAAGCCAAGTATGCTAGTTTTTCAAGGTTTTTGACAACCCTTCACAGGTACTTTAATGGGCTTGGGGGACATCAAGTTCCCATTTTATACTATCCTGGTTGTCATTGACCTACTTTTCTGTTGCCTCCATGGACTGTGGATTGGACTTTGAAGGGTAATAGTAGTGGTGATGCTGATGCTCTATTGAAAAATAATCCATGTTCTTTAATAGCACAGTTTAATAATCTTTATGACATTAGTGGCAAAGCTACATGGTCCAGTGGACGAGTGCTAGATCTAGAGTAAAAAGACCTGAGTTCAAATCCTGCCTTAGGCTCTAGCTATCTTTGTGACCCTGGACAAGTCACTTAATCTCTTTTAGCCTCATTTTCCTCATCTGCGAAATGAGGATATTAATAGCACTTCTGGGGAATCAACTGAGTTGACATATATAGCAGCACTTTGCAAACCTTAAATCATTATATAAATAGTATGTAGTAGTAGTAGTAGTAGTAGTAGTAGTAGTAGTGGTGGTGGTGGCAGTGGTAGTAGTAATACTAGTATTGCTACTACTACGACCACTTCTACTTTTATTTAATCTCAAGTCTCTGTGGTGGTAGGCATCCTTTTGTCTTATCTTCACTTCCTCTTGATGACATTATTTCTTGAGCTACCTCAAAAACATTCACAAAATTCCTTCAGAGAAGCAAAAATTCACATTTATTAGAACCAGCAAAGGAACTTTGTCACTCCTTTCTATGTTGATATTTATATTTTACTTCAGTATTAGAAATGCACAATAGCTATCTGTTGGAATTTTCTCTTTTTATAGAATAATAATTTTCATCCCTGTCATATCAAACATGTACCATACTAAGTGTTCATTGTCCTCTTAATTTTTATAGTTTTCTTTTACTCTTCCTCTCTATCTACCTTGCAAAACTTAATTGATTTTTTTTAAAGCAATCGGGGTTAAGTAACTTGCTCAAAGTTACACGGCCAGTTATTTCCGGGTATGGTGCTAAGTGTCTGAGCCCAGATTTGATCCCCAGGTCAGCCCAACACTGGAGCCGGTGCTCTTACTCACTGAGCCACCTGGCCACCCCTAAGCAATTGGGGTTAAGTAACTTGCTCAAGGTTACACGGCCAGTTATTTCTGGGTGGGTGCTAAGTATCTGAGCCCAGATTTGATCCCCAGGTCATCCCGACACTGGAGCTGGTGCTCTTACTCGCTGTGCTACCTGGCCGCCCCCTTAATTGATTTTTTAAAATTTAAATATGATTAAATAAAATTGGTCCTTTTCTAACTCTTCACTTTTCCAAAGATTCAGCATTCCCAAAGTTTAAAATGGAAAGCATTCTCATCTGGGCATAATTTTAATTATCCCACCATTTACTTCCTGGTATATTCTATCTGTTCAAGCTGTGATATTGTGTTTTAACAAAAATCAGCTTTGGCTGATACTGCAAACCATTCTTTGGTTTCATTTCAGTGTTTTATGAAATTGGCTCAGTTGTTCTGAAGACACATTCTGGGGGGAAAAAAAACACCTTGTGGTTTTTATCCATAGCTAACCTCTTCATCAAAGATCTTGAGCAGGGAAGAAGAAACAGAATTGAACTTTACCACTACTGATTATTAAGAGCCTTCATTGGGGTGGCCAGGTAGCACAGCAAGTAAGAGCACCGGCTCCAGTGTTGAGATGACCTGGGGATCAAATCTGGGCTCAGATACTTAGCACCACACCCAGAAATACCTGGCCTTGTAACCTTGAGCAAGTTACTTAACCCTGATTGCCTTAAAAAAAAAGAGCCTTCATTAGCCTCACTTGGTGGTTCTAAAAAGTTGTAGCTGCTTTGGAAGCTTGGGGATTATCTCTGAATTATACTTATCCATAGTGTTCCTGGTCCTCATTACCTCACAGCCTCCAGTTAATTCTAATTCTAGGAAGAGCTTCTTTTGGAGCCTGTTTATTTTCTTTTATGGTTCTGCATCATTTTCTTCATCTCAAAATGAGAGTGTTGGACTCAGCAGCTTCTAAGATCCCTTCCAGCATTAATCTAAGATTCTTTGATTCCCTTCATCCCAAATAATTCATAGTTAATCAACTGTATTAATTTTTAATCTTCTGTTGTAGTGAATCAGCTTTTGTATGGTGGTGCTTTTTTAAGAATAAGAAGGTCATTTCAGCAGGTATGAATCCATATGTTTTAATTGTAGGAGATTAGTGAATCAGTAAAATGAGTCAGTCATTCCAACCAAAGTGAAATCTTCCAACCCACCATAGTGGGAATGCCCAAAGGGAGTCTTTCTGCTTGTAAGAACTGTTACTCCCCTAAGAGAGCCCTTTTATACCACTTTCTTGGTTTTGATTTTGATAGCTTAAAATTATAGCCTGTGCTATGAGACCTTCTATCCAAGTTTAAAGACATCCTGAGAACTATTCCTGGACCCCAGATTTAAGAACCACTGCATTAGTGGGGAAAGATACTGCAGATCCCCATATTGTATGTCATGTGCATTAGAGGACTGTAAAGCAGTATGCTGTACAAGATATGAGGATAAGGTCATTAATATTCAGGGAGGTGACAGGTGTATAAATGGAGATGGGGTAAAGCCAGATACAAATTTGGGCTATATTAAAATATTGGCCAGAGTTGGAGTTTTGCTCAAGAAAGGGAAAAAAAAAACTTTTCTGGTCTCTCTTCTTTTTCCTCCTGTTCCAAACCCATGCTCCCAAACTAGTGAGGTGAAAACAAGCATACGTCAGGGAAAGTGTTTAATTAATTTGAAAGGATGTATTTTGCAGGGGTATGTGTTTGGATGTTTCTACCGTGTTAAATAATTTTTTTTAAAAAACCTTTAAATAAACCCAACCAAACATATGTCACTTTATACCTTAATTAGCTACATTAAAACATGGTGTTAGATGAAACAGCCTTGCTGGGGAATAGCTAATGCCATAAAAATAGATTTAGAAATAAATAATTGCTTAGGACATTTTGTTTGACTTTTAATGTGTTTGTTGCTTATGTGTTAGTGATGTTATAGTTAAACAACTATTGGTCAAGGCAACCTGCTTTGTGGTGTGTTGGTAATGTTGGCTTTTGTAGGCTGGCATTAGGCTCCTAGTCACACATGGCATTGTTTTTGTGGGGAAATGAGTTTCAAGTTCTAAACAAATGACTAAAAAAATCACTTTTGAAACAAAACCAGCTTGTAAGTAGGGGAGAGCTTATTCAAAACTTTTTGAAGGAGGAAACCATGTCATAAAACAAATAAAAATTATATGAAATTGAAGTTTTAAATTTGGATCTTGTTGTTCTAGAATAATAGATTATTTTTGTTTTATTTTTGCAATTCTGTTTTCTCCTCCTTCTCCCACACTCCAGTATAAATGAATCAACAGTTAAGTATGATAGAATCAGGAGGAATAAAAAATAAGAGTAACAACTGAAATATATTTGTCATTGTATGTAAGTATTCTTGTTCTCTACGCACCTGAATTTTGCATAATGACCATTGCTTCAAGAACTGTTAACTAAAGATTATGGTTTTATAACTCACTGTTTAAATTAAAGACATTTTATTCTTGCTTTGATCATTTGTTAAAGATTTAGGCATGTTTCCAGCTGGGCATCCTTTGACCAAAGGTGTGTAGATGTCTATATTGATTAAATCCTACCTATTTTTTTCTTGGCCTTGACAAATTGTCCCTTCCTGTGTTGATTTCTTTATTTCATATTTTCTTTCCTTTTACCCAAGGTATATTGAATAATTTCCTCTAATTTAAAATGTTTGAGGATGAATCTTCTCTTAATACAATGTGTGACTGAGGTAAAAACAAAGTAGGATCTGAGAAACTAGAAGAGATGTAGGAGGCCAGAGAATTGAGCTTAGAGTCAGAAGACAGATCCTTCAGTTCCATCTCTCTTGTGATGTGTGTGAACATGGATAACTCACTTAAATTCCCTAAGTCTTTTTCCTCATCTGTAACATGGCAATAATAGTTCCTGCTTCTATTGCCTTATAGGGTTATTGTGAAAAATCAAAGAAAAGATTATGATCACAACGTACCTTTTGAACATAAATTGAATTACATAAATGTAAGCAAGTATTTTGCCACTTTGGTAGTTCTAGATGTTTCTGACATAATAGATACTTTAAATTTTTTTAATAAAATATAAGCTGTTGGAGCGATGCATTCCTTTGAAATTAAGCATACAACCACTGACTGAGATTTTCTTTGGACTGCACTGCATTATAGTATAGGATATTTGATTGGGAGATTTCTTCTACCCCTCCATTTATAGCAACAAATTTCCCATCAGCCCAGCTAATGAAATTAAAGAGTGAAACTGGCAGATATCTGAGGCAGTGAGGTCTTACATAAAGTCCAAAGAAGTGTCTATACTTCATTATCCCTTTATGAGGTCTGAAAAAGTTCGTCACTTAAGCTTGAAGGTATTAAAGGGAAGCTAGAGTGGCCATAGAGGATATTGGCTTGCTAAAGAGTTAGCCACTTCCCCTGGTGACTCTTTAAAAGTAAGACATGCTGTAGGGAGTCACTCGAGGCTGGAGAGAGCTCAAAGTCATATGACTTCTAATAGAGAAAAATGCAATGCCAGAAGAAGCCAAGGCTTGAGAAAGAGTCATTCCTCACCTAGGGGAGTAAGAAATGTAGACTCCTTTCTCCTTTCCCTGCCTACCCCATCATCTATGATGTCTTACTCACTCAGTAGGAGCTACCATATCTAATAGAGAGCCAAGGGACATTATAATTTGAGAGTAAATTAACTCTAGCTATCTGGAAATGAACTGAGTGTTCTAGGCACTGTGCTGAGAACTAAGGATACAAATAAAAACAGAATCCCTTCTCTTACAGAGCTTGTAATCTAGTTGAGAAGACAACACATAGAAGTAAGTTGAAAAATGAGGTGTATCTGGAATGGGGGCATGATAGAGAAATCCAAAAGCAGTGTAGCTTGTGGTAAATATTGAAAAGTCTGTGGTGAGCTCCTTTCTTAAATAGCATCCCTAAAGTTCATAGCCATGTCCTACAGTCAAAAGATCCAATCAGTCAAAGAGGCAGAGGGTACAGATGAAATCTGAGTATAGAAGCAGGTTCAGTCTTGCAGGATAATAACATTTTTTGTGATGAGTTAGGCATGATGAGATCCAAAGAAGCCCAAAAGCAGTGTAACTGGTAATAAACAAGGAGACAAAAAGGACTCGTTCCTGAGTGTGAAATTGTGATTAAACCATTCTTGATGGATTGCATTGTATGAAGGGGAGGAATACATAAGAAAACTGAGAAAGTACACTTAAGCCCAATTGCCCTACCCTTCCCCCTCTCCCCCCCAAAAAAAGTAAAAAAAAAAGAAAATTGAGAAAATAGAGAGGAGCCAGTTGTAGAGAAATTTATATGCCAAACACAGAAGTTCACATTTGATTCTGGTGATAATTTACCATAGTCTCTTTAGAGAACATAGATCAACTTAAAGAGGTAGAAGAATATTCACTGTTCATGTCTGGACTGTGCCATTATTATAAAACTGACAATACTGCCAAAGTTAATTTACAGGTGCCATTACAAACCTGCCCCATTTCACATCCCTAATTGGTAGAATCAGGACTCTGATTCAGGTATTTCTCACTCCCAGTCTTACTGTTCTGTCATTGTTTGTACTTGGTTTTATTCTAAGTTATTCCTACATTGAATGTTACCATAGTTCTGATTTTCCCAAAGCAGGATAGCTGTGTTGTTTCCAGAGTTGCTAAGGGCTTGGTTAGGTGATCAGATTTTTTGCTGTTATTTATCCTGTAAAAAGAGCACATGCTTATGGAAAGTACCAGAGCACTGATATAGGGAGAGGTAATGAAGTGGAAAAATTTAAGTAACTATTTTCATCTAACTTCTTTCTTCCATAACTGATTTTCACTTCTAGTTATTCTATTTGTCAGTTATATAATAACTCAGACTTCCAAGCCTAGAAACCTTGGAATCTTTCACTTGTTTACGTATATAATCCATTTATATTACATATGTAATATGTATGTATTATGTATATAATTACATATATAATCCAATATTTAGTTGACATTTCCTGTCAATTATTTCTTTGATCAGGTTTAATTAAAACCTTCATTTATAATGCTACAGCCTTGCTCCAGACCATTATTACCTTTCAAATGGATTACTCTAACAGCCTCCTATTCATACTCCCATATTTCTGCCTGTAATCCCTTCTGTATGTTCCCACCAAATTATTAAAGTACTGCCTTCAGGATTACTGTCCTCTTTTAACAAACCTGTGATGACTCCAAATTTCCAACAGCACCAGTTTCAGGATTTTCTGCTTGGCTTTCAAAGGGTTTCTATTATCTTGCCCTGCCCTACTATAAAGCTCATAATCTAATGAAGCAGGGAGATCCTAGAATGCAAAACAAGTTGGATAGATCTCCTTGTATTTATATTTTGTCTCCTGTCTCATAATTAGATTGCCATTCTAGTTAGCCAATAGGGTTAGTAGCCAAGATAACTAACCGGAAAGAAGATAAATTTCTGTGGAACTTGCTTCAAGCAAGAGGGGAAGGCAAGAAAAATGTCCTGTAACCTATAGAGAGTGTGTTTTGTGTATCTGCCAGTACCACAAATAACACCCATGATTATATATAGAGACAGTAATTCTTAGTCTCTGTTTTAGAGGAAAAACTGGAAGGGAACACTTTTCAACTCTTTTGGTCATAGAGAACTCTGTTGTTTGGAAAAATAGATGCCTTAAATAGGGAACCAAGAAAGTAAAAGATCTTTAAGGTGAAGAAGGGTGTTGTAACAGATTGTACAATGGAGGAATGAAACCTAGAAAAGATAGGAGGCAGAAGGATCCATACAAATGAATAGTTGAAGATTTATAATAGAAACATACAAGAGGCGACTGGACCAGCTGTGAAGGAGGCAACTAAGGGTTGATGATGTAGATATATGTATTCTCAGAGGACTCCAGATAAGAAGTCATACAATAATGATCATAGCAAAGAGAGTTGACTCTTGCTTGACATAGTAAATAGTGTTGACTGTTGCTTGAAATGAAACTGATCACCTATTTGCTATCCTACCTTAAACCATAGAACATGTATCTAGGACCTGAAAGAGACCACATTCTCAAGAATTGGCAAAGTTGATGATCTCTTTATGGTCACAAATGATACCACCAAAGGAGCTCATTGTATTGCTAAGGATTTTGAAATCCTCGCCAAAATAAAAATTAAGACTAAAATTGAATGAAATTGTATAGTGATCTTTTTTTCCTTCTTTCTTACAAACTTCATTTTCCCATAATGCCTAACCTGAAAACAATGACATTTTACCAGTACTGTTATGAAGAAAAATCAAAGGTTCAAATCCAATTCAACAGTTATTTAAAATTTCTACTAAGTGCAAGGTCTTTCATTCAGTGAAAGACTTTAAATCGATTTTAAATTTTGCTGCAGTTCAAAGAAACCATTATTTTCAAATATGCAAAGAATTGAGTAGCCTTTCACTTTTACCTTGGTAATGTAATAACTGGACATCTGTCATATTTTCTCGAATATTTTTGATGTGGTAATACTTAAGAACCAGTAGGTGAGACAGGTTAAAATATAACCCAAATAAACAAACCAGTGAAGAGAAATAAGAAGTAAAACAGCAAGGTGTTTTCACTCTTGATTTTCTGTCCTGTTTTCAACAGAAGTTTTGGAACAAAAGACTTGAAACATTTTCATTTTGGATAGACAATCAGATAATTAGGCAGTAATGAAAGAGAGCTTTCTGATTGCTTTCAAAAAGGACAAGTAAGACTTGGCTTTTTGAAAAGGGATTTTATGAGCAACATGTCTATAACCCTCTATTGTAGAAAATGTAAGGCTGAGACTTGTGGTTTCATTGTTGTATAGGGGGATTCTCAATTGAGGAAATACTTTGCTTGTTAGGATCCTCGCTACAACTTATAGTCTTAGAGAGTTTCACAGAGCCTGAGAGATGAAGTGATTTGCCTATTGGTCACCCAAGCAGCAAATGTCAGAAATAAAATTTAAACTCAGGTCTTCCTGGGTCTTTATCCACTATACCAAACTGCCTCTCACCTAGAGAACATGCTATGTGGAAACTTTATCCATTATATTCTGTCAAGAACAAATGAATGATTTTGATATCCTGTATTATGCAAGTCTCTGGAATGGTATTATGCAAGTCTCTGGAATGGCACTATTCAGTAGAGGGAAATAAAATGCTGCCTAATCCTTTGAACAAACCAATGATGGGCAAAACTGATTCATTTTTTTTCTGGGATTATAAATGACTTTATAGGCATAGATGAAATGTCATTTCCTGTCACTTTGAAGACTGAAAGACAAACTTGTCTCAAGGTCATTTTTGTCTTTACTGAAATCTAGATGTGATTTGCCTCCACTGTCTTATTTTATTAAAGTGTTTCTCCCCCTAGGCATACTGTTTAAATCAAATAGGATCCTTAGAGATGCACAGCTGTTTTAAAATAATCTATATGGTCTTTAGATTTTCCCTGCCCTCCTAGCCCCCATTTGCTTTTGACATACCAGCCACTGTAATGCAAAATTTGGAGTCTAAATAGACTTATCCAGGCAAACTGAGAGTTTGCCATCTGTGAAGTCAGCAACAAACTTCATCTTTATTTTTGCTGTATTAGAATTGAAAGCTAAGAGGAAGTATGGCCATTGCCAGCCATCGTTTGGAAGGCAGACTGTAAGTTTGGGGTTTTATATCTGTGGAATGTGAAACACTTGCAAGTCATAATTTGGAGCCTAGGGAATAATTTAATTGAATTTGGAGATAGATTTATGTGAAACTTACAAATCAGTCATTCACCTTTATCAAGTTGAATACTAACTCTAGTGTTCAGGTTTCCTGCTCTACCTACACTTGAGACAGATTTGCACTCCGTGAATGTGGCCCAAGTAAAGATGATTTTAGGAATGGAGAGAAGGATGAGAAAAGGAGATAAGTAGATTAAATAAAGACCTGTAGGGAAGGGAGTGACATGGGAAGATTGTTATCAGTGGGAAAATGACATAATTAGACTACCTTGAAGCAGCATGGTTTAGAATGCTGTGTAGTGTGACTTGAAATGAAAAGAGCAGGGTTTGAGGCCCAGTCCATAGTATTGTTGTTTTGCCTTCTACTTTTCTGTAAGATATCTGATCCTTAAGTTTTTTCTGTATTTCCTGTCTTCAAAATTAGGCACTTTGGCCTTTGTAAAATCAGCATGTGTCTTCTGCTAACTTTTCCTCTACTCTTTCCAGATCTGTCATTCTCACATAGCTCCTTATACTTTAGAGAGATTGTCCATAATATGTTCATTTTTGTCTGCTTTGCTAGTAGTGTCATTTGATCCTATGATGAGTTCTCCAGTTTCTGACATAGATTCATTCCTGGTTTCTTTCTTTGCGAATTTTCTTTCTCTTATTACCCATTCTGGCATTTTCTGAGAGTATTCCATGATCTCTGGGGGAGTATACACGCTTCTGTGTTTTACCTGGCTCCATTGGTTTACTTCCCTTTATGTTATAACATTTGATTAAGTACCTTAGTTTCTTCTCAAGTTGTATTTATTCTTCTTTCTGTTTTTAGAATATTCTCTATTAGTCTATCTGCTTATATGCTAAGGTCTGTCAGCTTCAGTATTCACTGCCCACCTGAAAAGAGCTGCTGATGGGGTCATAAAAAAAGTAATTGAGCTTGTATTAAAATATATGTGCCTGAATTGCCAATTTCTCATTTTAAATTCATTATTGTTTAGCCTCAATGTTTTGGCCAAACTGATCTCTAGAGTGAATTGGGGATTCTGATTAGCTTTTAGATTTAAATTTATTATCTTCTATTTATTGTTCATTTGTTTCTTTAATGATCTGATTTTCAAATTTTACAGAGGGGTAAAATTGTAGGAATCACATTAGGTTTATAGTGCCATCCAGTGTATCACAGGATGTTTTGTTGTGATGAGCCAGGAATCATACTGTAGTGTTTTCTTTTTCTACCATGAAATTAAGTAAGCTGGAAACCTAATTCCTTCTCCAACTGAACATTATAGTAGGCATTTTTGACCCTCTCCTTTAAATCCTTTGCATTCAGAACAAAAATTTTAAACTCCATTTTCAAGATGTCAGCATATGTAGATTAAGATACAGAAACCTGAGTAATTATGAATGCAAACTGTTTCCAGTGGAAGGTTATCAAATACCAAAAAAATTATTCACTACCTGATTTTTGCAACCTACTGTGGTGGTCACTTTGGGAGATATAAGACTGAGCAAAAAATTAGTCCTTAAACTCAGGCAACAAGCATTTATTTACCTCTTGTTGCCTAAATTTAAAGACTTCGCACTTCTCAGTCTCACAGACATGCTTAAGAAACACTGCTTGAAACTATTTGAATTGGGGGAAAATAAATGCATTGTAGCTAGCCTTTTAATATTGAATCTTGATTCAAACGCAGTGAGTATCATTTCAGACACATAAAGTTTGTGATTTGTGGCAGATGGTAGACCTGATAACTTATTCTTAGCCTCAGTTTCTTCATCTTTTTTTTTCTTTTTTTGCTTTTTGGAGGGGAGAAGGTAGGGCAAATGGGGTTAAATGACTTGCCCAAGGTCACATGGCTACTATTTTGTGTTAAATGTCCAAGGCCAGATTTGAACTCAGGTCCTCCTGACTCCAGGACTACCTAGCCACCCCAATTTCTTCATCATTTAAATGAGATGTTGGACTAGATAGATGGTCGTTAGCTACTGTCTTTTTCACCTCCAAATTGAAATGCTTCATTCTTTAGGTTGTCAGGTGCTGCTCAGAAGACTCCATAAAGCTTTTCCAGAAGTAAAAGGGGAAGAATTAAATCTAGGTTTTTTTTTCCCACTAAATTTTACCTGAAGACAAGTCTTTGATTATAGATTAACAGTGGATAATTATTCAGCAACTAAAGGGTTTCTTATGTGCCTTGGGCTATTTCAAACTCATCATCTGTTAAAGTCTTAGTAGCAGTGGTCCCATATTAATCTGCTACATTGGGGCACATCAGATATAATATATGTAGGAGAATAGATAAAATTTACTTTGGTTTTCATAATAAAATTATTTACATCCTTAAATAAATTTGGAAAGTGAAAAGGGCAGAAATCAAAGAGGAAAAGTAAAATGTGTTATTTTAGGAATTAATGTTCATAATATTATTGTAATGATAGTTCTTTATGGTTTATATAAAATAACATGACATTGTGAATTATATATTTCAAGTATTGTTATCACCTTATGGATGAGTAAACTGAGGCTTATCAAGATTAAGGGACTTGCCTGTGGTGATAGAGGTAGGAGGAATTAAACCTAGGTATCAGTGTTTTTTCTATGACATTCTAATGTCACTAGAGTAATAAAGACAACTGTGTTATTCAGAAAATAAAGATAAGTGCATGTTCTTTTAAAAATTTGGCGCATCTCATTTATCCAAACCCCAAACTTCTTTTTTTTTTCAAATTTCACTATATGTCTTTCTAACCTCTATTGAATATCGCCTCATAGTCTTATTATACAACATACAGAATATAATTCAAACATTTTCATAACTCAGTTGCCCTCAAGTTGTGTTAGACTAGCTTTCTGGATTTATTGTACTTCATTCTCCTTCACTTACCTGTCCCTCATAGATTCTCAAGCTTCTTTCAAACTCACCTTCTAGAGTGAGCATGTTGTAATACTCCCAGTTGCCCAGTACCTTTTCTTTCCTCATTCTCTCTGGTACTTTCTTTGTAAGTTTTTTGTATTTAATTTTAAAAAATTTATGTTCTTTTATCCCAACAGAATTTAAGCTCTCCCAGGACAGGTTGATTTTATCTTTGTGTACTCAGCACATAGAAGGTGCTTGATAAATTTTGATTTAAATGTTGAATGAAGATTTGTCTGAGCATATAAGAAAAGCTCTTCTTAGATATGATGTGTGACTTGAATTATTTATGTTATGATGTAGGTTTTCCTTTTTCAATTCTAAGAGAAATAAAGGGTTAGGTGTTAGTGGAAGACCACTTCCATTTAATTTTATGATAATCACTTCACTTTTAGGTGGGTCTTCCTTGATGTTTGATTTACCTTGGAAAAATATTAATGTCACCTGCTATTGGATTAGAATGTTGTTAGGTGGTATATAGCACAGAAATTAGACTGTGATGTTAGATGTACCTATTAGCACCTTGTTAATGGATTTGAAATAATTAGAGATGAGAAAATCTGAATTCTGTGTCCATGATGATAATAAAATAGGTTCAAAAGTTTTTAAAAACAACATATTTCCATGTGCACTAAGGTAAATAAGTTGCTTTACTCTTTAAAAATGAATCATCACATTAACTTGCAGTGAAAAACTTCCCTAGGTGTTGTATGACCTATTAGAATGTGAGCTCAGTGAGGGTAAGGACTGTCTTATTTTCCTGTTGCATATCCCATGCTTAGAACAGAGTTTTGCACAAAGTAACTGCTTAATAAATGATTCAAAGGATATGAACAAAAAGTTCTCAAAAGAAGTGAATACTATTAGCAACCACATTGGGGCGGCCAGGTAGCACAGCGAGTAAGAGCACTGGCTCCAGTGTTGGGACGACCTGGAGATCGAATCCCAGGCTCAGACACTCAGCACCACACCCAGAAATAACTGGCCGTGAAACCTTGAGCAAGTTACTTAACCCCAATTGCTTAGGGGCGGCCAGGTGGCTCAGCGAGTAAGAGCACCGGCTCCAGTGTTGGGACGACCTGGAGATCGAATCCCGGGCTCAGACACTCAGCACCACACCCAGAAATAACTGGCCGTGTAACCTTGAGCAAGTTACTTAACCCCAATTGCTTATAAAAAAAAAAAAAAAAACAACCACCACATGAAAGAAAGCTCTAAATCTCTAATTATAAGAGAACTGTAAATCAAAGCAAACCTGAGGTTTCACCTCATACCCTTCAAAATGGCAAAGATGACAAAAGAAATTGGGGAAACATAGGTACAGTAATACATTGTTGATGGGACTTTGAAATGGTACAACATTTTGGAAAGCAATTTGTAATTATGCAGATAAATAAAATATCCATGCACTTTGGCCCAGAGATTCCACTATGAATCTTATAACCCAAGGAGGCCATTAATAAGCAGAAAGTTTCCATATATACCAAATATTTATAGCCATAGTTTTTTAATAGCAAAAAAAATTTAGAAACAAAGTAGATATCTGTATATTGAGAAATTTCTGTATAAATTTGGTATGTGATTTTGATGGAACATTCTTGTGCTCCAGAACTGATGAATTTGATGAATGCAAAGAAACATAGAAATTTCTACATGAACTGATGCAGAGTGAAGTAAGCAGAACCAAGAAAACAATATACAGAATAAGTATAGGAATGTAAATGGAAAACAAAAGAAAATGAATATGGCAAAATTACAAAGAACAGTCATGGTTCCCAAGGAGGGATATGAGAAGTACCCCTAACCTACCTCTTTGCAGTGGTAGGAAATCCAAAAGGGTGCAGACTTTTTCTGATGCATTTGATGAGTTTTGACAAGTTTTTATCTTTTTTGGTTTTTAAAATATTATTTGTTATATGTTTGGCTGTCCTGGGGGGAGGAGGAGAAAATTATAATCATTTAAAAAATCAATAACTATTTTTAATAGGTCTTATATGTGCAAAATATTTATAGCAGCTGCTTTTTTTGTGGTGGTAAAGAATTAGAAACTGAGGGAATGAATGCCCATTAGTTGGGTAATGGCTGAACAAGTTGTAGTATATGATTGTGATGGAATACTATTATACTATAAGAAATGATGAGCAGGATGATTTCAGAGAAACCTGGAAAGACTCACATGAACTGATGCAAAGAGAAGTGAGTAGAACATTGTACACAGGAACAACACTATTGTATGTTGTATTGTGAATGACTTAGCTATTCTAAGCAATACAATGATTCAAGACAATTCTTAAGGACTTATTAATGAAAATGCTGTTCACCTCCAGAGAAAGAACTGATGGAGTCTGAATGCAGATCAAAACATACCTTTTTTTAGTTTTCAACATTCATTTTTATAAGATTTTGAGTTCCAAATTTTTCTCCCTCCCTCTCCCTTACTCAAGACAGGAATATTCTGATATATATAGGTGATACATGCACAGTTATGATAAACATTTCTACATTAGTCATGCTGTGAAAGAAGAATCAGAACAAAATGGAAAACCCACAAGAAAGAAAAAGTTAAAAAAAAAGTGAAAACAGTAGAAGAATTTTTTTTCTCAATCTTACTTTTCTTGGATTTTTTTTAGGTTTGTGTTTTGTTTCACAACATGACTAATATGGAAATATGTTTTGTCTGATTGCACATGTATAACCTATACCACATTGCTTGACTTCTCAGTGGGGGAGGAAGGGAATTTGGAAATGATGATTTTTTTAAAGAGTATAAAAATTGTTCATCCATGTAATTGAAAAAATAAAATATCAAAAAAAAGTATTTAAAAAATTAAATGACTAATGAATTGGCAAGTGAGGGAGGATGGACATATGAAACTGGATCATTTCACTAACAACAAACTAGCTAGCTAAGAAATGAGAAATAGTATGCTAAAGAGAATCCAGTGCCATCTGCTCCAACTTATGGAGGCATATAGTAATTGGTAAGTGTTGGTGAGACAGAAGAAAGAATTCATTTTAAGTAGATGATTAAGCTTCCATAGGCACTGATCAGTTAAATAGTTATTGTTAGATGATATTGCAAATAAATAATCTGAGACTGAGTGAAAAAAAAAAGAAAAATATGAGTTGGGGTCAAATAAGTCCATAAAATCTTGGTTTTTGCTTGGGCCTGTTTTCTTTTCCGTCAATGTTCTTACAGGGTGGGCCAAGAGAAAGAAAAATGAGAATAGGTACTGCTAAAGTGGCACCATATGACAATTCACTTCTTCATGGAGAATTTTTAAATTGAAATTGATGATTATCCAAAAAGAAATATATCTCTTAGGAAGAAAAGCAGTCTAAAATCTCGGATTCTGCTACTATAGGCAGTAGTTCTGGAGAACTAAAATAGAGGTCATACTAGGCTAATCCAAGATAAAATCTTGGCCCTTGAGAACAAATTTGAAAATGTTATATAACAGCCTGGGAAATAGTCTATAATAGGTCCGTTTATCTTTTTGTACTTGAATCTTCTCATGTAGAAAGAAAAGAACAGCTAAAATTGAAGGGATAATGGTTTGGACAAAGGGTGAAAATAATTGCTTAGCATTATAAAGGTAGTCGCAAGAAATGGTTATCTAGCAATTTGGGGTTTCTTAGGGGCTTATTCTTCTGTATTGTACAAGTGCTCTTAATGGCTCTTGGCCTAAAACATTATAGAATAGCATGCAAAAATTATGTTACCACCTTGAAAAGACTCACATCAGTGATAGTTATACTTGACTAGCTTTTAAGGATACCTAGATATAATTAGGGTAGATCTGTAAAAGAAATAATTAACTCTTCTTGATCAATGTATTATCAAATAATATTAAGTAAGTCTCCTAATAGACTGTGTTACATACTATAAAATTTCCTCCAAAATACTAGCCATTTGCTTGAAGGATCTTATTTTCTAAAACTTAAAACAACTCTAATAATATTTAAAGAAATTTTATTAATGCGATTTTTCTACATTTTTTACTTATTTTTATATCCTTTGAGAGAATAAGAACATATCCACATTTTTCTCCTTTTAAAAAAGAAATGTTTTTGGAAGATATAACTTTTCCAGAAAATTTTAGCAGTCAGGGCAAATACATTCAGAATAGGGAGGAGAATATTTGACTGACAAAGAATAGTGTGGGACATTGCCCAGAGATAACAGCAAAAAAAAAGGAAAGGAAGAGTTAGAGATTGTTTTAGGCTTACTTTAGAAAATTGAGTATTAGAATCTGATAGAATTTAAGTGGTGCTTTGTAGAATCACAACATTTTGTGGAACTTAACTGTCAATCAATATGAATTATTTTTATATATTTTTTTTTTCTTTTTGGAGTGGGGAAGGCAGGGAAATTGGGGTTAAGTGACTTGCCCAAGGTCACACAGCTAGTAAGTGTTAAGTGTCTGAGGCCGGATTTGAACTCAGGTCTTCCTGACTCCAGGGCTAGTGCTCTCTATTCACTGTGCCACCTAGCTGCCCCCAATCAATATGAATTTAATAAACTCTTATTTTATCCTTGAATTTAGATTCTATTAGCAGATATAATATGTTCACATATACATATAACATAGGAAAAAAAAAACAAATGCAAAGTGATCAAAATCAGAGAGTAGAGAGAGGCCACAGAAAGAACTGGGGCAATTAGGAAAATTTTCTTGAAGGAGGTGGGCCTTACATAAAATGTAATCCTTGCCCTAAGGTAGCATTCAGTCTAGGCATGAAGATAAGACTCATGCACAGATATCTTTACTAAATAGCAGTACATATATGCCATGTGAATGGTACTGACAGGAGGCAGACATTACTTGGGACTTTTCAGTTATCAGGGAAGGCTTAATGGAGAAAATTGCATTAGATGTTGACTATAAAAGATCATCAAAATTAGTTAGAAATCAGGATGAGGAATCATAGTAACTTGGAGTTGAAAAGGAACTTAAAGACTCATCTGACCTGTACCTGAATAAGAATCTCTATGATATTACAAATAGCATATCCAACAATTAGTTATACACCCTCTGCTTGACACTCTCTAATGAGGAAGAAAACACTTTCTCCCAAGGTACCAGATTATAATTTTGGATCATCCTAATAGTTAAACACTTTTTTCTTAAAGGAAGCCTAAATCTGCTTCTGTGTAATTTCCATACATTGTGTAGCCATCCAGTCTCCCTTCCACATGACAGGACTTCGAATATTTGAAGATAGCTGTATTACCATACCTAATTCTTAACTTCTCTAGGCTACACAGTCCCAACTCCTTCACTTGTTTCTCAAATGCCTTGATCTGTCAGTCCTTCATCCATTTGCATGTTTTTATCTGAACAATATGCATTCTTCATTCACTTTCTGCTACAAATATTTTCATACAATGAGTCTTTTTTGTCTTTCTTTGTTCTCTTTGGGGTATAGCCCTAGTAGCACTATCAGATAGTCAAAGAGGATACACAGTTTAGTAAATTTGGGGTCATGGTTCCAAATTACTTTGCACAGAAGTTGGTCCCATTTATAATTCCACCAACAATGCATTTCTATACCTGTTTTCCCAAACCCCTTCAATATTTTCTCATTTTCCTTTTTTTTGATACCTTATCCACTCTATTGAATGTAAAGTGATACCTCAGAGTTATTTTAACTTGAATTTCTCCAACTATTAGTGATTTACAGCATTTTTTTTATGACTTTTGATACTTTGAATTTGTTTCTCTGAAAACTGCCAATTCACCATTTGTCAATTGGGGAATGGTCAGTTCACTATATATTTTGGAAATGAGACCTTTATCAGAGAAATTTGCAGCAAAAATTTCCCCATTTTCCTGATTTCCTTTTAATTTTAGTTGCATTGTTTCTGTTTGTGTGAAACTTTTTAATTTCATGTAATTGAAATTATTCTTTTTAACTTGTGTGAAGGGAAAAAGTACCCATATGTGCACTCTGACCAGGGCTGTTATGTTTCCATCCTTGATCTAGACTTGCTTATTGATGTGTACACACACACACACACACACACACACACACACACACACACACACACACCAAAACAAGACTTCCTATAGCCTGCAAACACATTAGCTTTATATTGGTTATGTCACATGTAAATTTACAGAAACCATGTAGTCAGCCAAAACTCCTTAGTCCTTTTTTTTACATAGACTGCTGATAAATGATGGTACCCTGATTCTCTACTCATGTAGGTGATTTGTTGAAGCAAAGTTCAAGATTTTACTTTTATCCTTATTTAATTTCATTTTTGTGTCATCTTCATATTGTAAATATAGAATTTAGCAAGTAGAAGCAATTTAGTGGGAAAGAGAATTTACTTTATTTGAAATTACTTCCCAGTTAGACCTAATATTTTATTTTGGTATAGTTTTAATTTCTTTCTGTTTTTATATTGTCCTTCTCACTCCTTGAGAGAGCCTTTAGGTTATCTTAGGGTTTTTTTTTTCTATTTTAGGTCATTTTGATGTATCTCTTTTGATAATTTAATAATTGGTTCTATTAAGTGGTCTTTAGAAAATTCTATTTCTTCCTAGTTGACATGTAATTTTAGGTTGTAACATTTCTAGATAGTGATTGAATTTTTCATGCTACATTTTAGGGGTAAACTTTTTTTTAATGCAAAGATAACTCCCCAATATTAAACCAAGTATCGAAGGACTTCCACTTCCATGTTTGAATGTAAATTTTAAGCATCTGTGAAAGCTGCTGAAGTGTACCCTGAAACCTGAGCTATATTAATGTAACTACATCAAGAAGCTGAATGGATAGAAATAGAGTGCTCAGCCTGAAATCAAGAAGACCTAAGTTCAAACCCAGCCTCAGACACTTACTAGATGTGTAATCTTTCACAAGTTACTTAATCTCAGACTATTTAATTTACTTATCTTTAAATGGGGATACATTCAACATTCTACCTACATTCTAGGGTTGTTGTGAGGTTCAAATGAGGTAATATTTGTAAAATACTTTATAAAACTTAAAGTACATTATGGATACTAGCTATTATTTTTATAATTATTATTATTAATATTAGAAGTCTACAGAAGAACTTTGTAACTGCTAGCCAGAAAGTTAACGACAGGTTATATCAAATGTCACCACAATTTAAACTAGGATCTGGGAGTATAAATTACCTTTTATAGTAGCCATTAAAGAGAAGTTGCCATCTTAGTGCCTGGACCCATAACATTTTTTAAATTAAACTGTGTGGTTTCTTTCCTTCAAAGACCGTGAATGTTGGTAGAATATCTTATGAAGAAAATATTCATTTTCTCCCCTCTCACCTAAAGACCTTGCCTCAGTGAATTCTTTGAATTATTATGTGGCACTGGAAAAAGCGTCTTGCTTCCAGAAGTGGAGCTGGAAGGGATCTCAGGATCTGTAGTTCAACCTCCCTGTTTACAGAGGAAGTAACAGATCTCAGTTTGTTCCTTAAGTTCCCAAGATCACACAAATAGTAAGCATCAGATGTGGGATTATTGGATTTAAGGTCAAAAGATATGGATATGAGGCTGACTTCTATTACATATTAGCAAGTCTTATTCCTCTTTTGACCTATTCACTCAACTAATGTGGTTGAGTAGAACCCCTAGGTCAAGGGTTCTTAACCATTTTTGAACCATGGACCAAGTTTACAATTTGAACCCTATGGATAGACCCCTTCTCAGAGTGATGTTTTTAAATACATTTAAAAAATACATAGGATTGCAAAGAAAGTTGGGTATATTGAAACATTCATGCCAGGCATGTTAGTGCATGTCTCTAAACCCTGATACTGGAGAAGGCTGACAATTGATTGCTTGAGTTTGGGAGTTTGAGGCCAATGGTACTGCTAAATCTGATCAAGTATCTATTCTAAGGCACAGATGTGGTGAGCCTCTAGAAGCAGGGGGCTGCCAGTTGCCTAAGGAAGGATAAAGTGACTTTGGTAGTAATATAGAGAGGGTTAAATCTTCTGTGCCTATCCGTATTGGGATTGGGCCTTTGATTGGCTATTAGAGTTCCAGCCTTGCCCAAATCACAACTCTGAGGTTTTACCTCACACCCTGCAAAATGGCAAAAATAACATAAGATGAAAATAACTAATGTTGGAAAGGTTATTGGAAGAAAGGCACACTGGGACATCATTGGTGAAGCCATACATCTGAACTAGTGTTTGGGAAAGCAATCTTAAATTATGCAAATAAGGTGATTAAGATGCCCATACCCGGCTGCAGAACCCACAAAATGACACAGAGAAGCTAACCTCCCGCTGAGAACAGCCCGGCAGGCCGGCAGGAATCAGCCAGCACAGCGCTCTAGGAGCCGAGCCCAGCACCAGGCTTTAGCCCCAGGGCAGGCCTGACCAGCCACCAGCCAGAGGGACTCCAGATCAGCAGCAGCTGTGGCCATTTCCAGATTTATCAATACATAGATGCGAAGGACAAGGTGAGAGGCCAGTGCAGTCTGGACTTTGGGAGCCAGTAAATGGGAGTGCATGGCTTTTACTCCCGGGGCGAGAAACCGCTGAGATGCCAGCACAGCCATCCAGCACTGGTGGTGGCTTCAGCTCCTGGCCTGCAGCGTGTAGGGGGACCAAGCACCAGTCTGAGGGGTAATCACTCTTGCTTTAACCTGCTTGGATCTGGATTGCAGTCTAGGGTGGAGGTTCTGGGGTATGGGTCCAGCTTGCCAGAGCATGTGGAGACCTCAGAGGGGGCACCCATCTAATATCTCTGGCAGCTGAGAAAACCCCAGCGTTTGGGATGAAAACTCCCCTGTCTGGTGGCAGAGTCCTACTATGGCAAAAAGCCCCAAAGTCAAATCATTGAGTGGCAAAATGAGCAGGCAAAGGAAACAAAGCAGACAGAAGATTCCAACGTTACACTCCTATTTTGGGGATAAGAAGGAGCAAGGCATGGAACAGGAGGAAATCAGTGAAGTCAAAAATCCTGCACCAAAAGTTTCAAAGGAAAATACAAGCTGGTTACAGGCCATAGAGGACCTTAAGAAGCAGATAAGAGAAGTAGAGGAAAAATTGGGAAGAGAAATGAGAACAATGCAAGAAAATTATGAAATGACAGTCAACAGCCTGACTGAAGAAAATAATACTTTAAAAAACAGACTGACTCAAATGGCAAAGGAGGCTCAAAAAGGCAATGAGGAGAAGAATGCCTTAAAAAGTCGAATTTGCCAGATGGAAAAAGAATCTCAAAAGCTCACTGAGGAGAATCATTGCTTCAGAATTAGACTGGAGCAAATGGAAGCTAATGACTTTATGAGAAATCAAGATGCTGTTAAACAGATCCAAACAAATGAAAGAATAGAAAGCAATGTGAAATATCTCATGGGAAAAACCACTGACCTGGAAAATAGATCCAGGAGAGATAATTTAAAAATTATTGGACTGCCTAAGAGTCATGACCAAAGTAGGAGCCTAGAAAGCATCCTCCAGGAAGTTCTCAAAGAAAACTGCCCTGATGTTTTAGTACCAGAAGGCAAAATAGAGGTTGAAAGAATCCACCGATCACCTCCTGAAAAAGATCCCCAAAAGAAAACTCCTAGGAATATTGTAGCCAGGTTCTGGAATTCCCAGATTAAGGAGAGAATATTACAAGCAGCCAGGAAGAAACAATTTGAATATTGTGGAAACACAATCAGGATAACCCAGGATCTGGCAGCTTCTACACTGAGGGATTGAAGGGCCTGGAATGTGATATTCTGGAGGTCAAGGGAGCTGGGATTAAAACCAAGAGTCACCTACCCAGCAAAACTGAGTATCATGTTTCAGGGAAAAATATGGTCATTCAGTGGAATACGGGACTTTCAAGCATTCTTGCTGTAAAAACCAGAGTTGAATAGAAAATTTGACATTCAGATACAAGAAGCAAGCGAAGCATGAGAAGGTAAACAGGGAAAAGAAATCATATGGAACTTATCAAAGTCGAACTATTTTTTTTTTAAAGCAATCGGGGTTGAGTGGCTTGCTCGGGGTTGCACGACCGGTTGTTGTTTCTGGGTGTGGAGCTGAGTGATCCGGGCCATCCTGGCACTGGGGCTGGTGCTCTTGCTTGCTGAGCAACCTGGCCAAAGTTGAACTATTAACATTCCTACATGGAAAAACAATAATTGTAACTTATGAAACTTTTCTCAGTAGTTGAAGGGATTAGAAATGTATATGTATATATATGTATATATGTGTGTGTATATATATGTCTTTATATGAGGGTATGCGGGCATATGAATACATATGTGAATGTGTGTATATGTTTACAGGTATACATAGATAGAGGGCACGGGACCAATTTAACAGGAAGGGATGATACTTAAAAGGTGTAATTAAGAGGTGAGAGGAATATAATGAGAGGAGATGGGGAGAGACAGAGTGGGGCAAACTATCTCATACAGAAGAGGCAAGGGAAAATGGTTACAATGGAGGGGAAGAATAGGAAGGCAAAAGGGAATGGGTCAACCTTATTCCTATTGAATCTGGCTTGAGGAGGGAGGGAAATACACACTAAATAGGGGATCTCACCCTCCAGGAGAATAGGGGGGGAAGGGGATGTGAGGGGGGATGATGGAAGGGAGGGCAGGCTGGGGGGGAGGTAAGTTGAAAGCACCCACTTTTGGAAAGGGACAGGATCAAAGTAGAGAATAGAACAAGTGGGAGGTGGGATAGGAGGGTTGGAAATATAGTCAGTCTTTTACAATACATCTACTATGTTATTGTTTTGCATTAGCCGCACATGTACAACGTATACTGAACTGCTTGTCTCCCCAGTGGGGGTGGGTGGCAGGGGGGGAAGGGAATGAATCTGGAATTGAAAGTTTTAAAATCAAATATTCAAATATATATATATATATATATAGATATAGATATATATAGATATAGATATATACGTGTGTGTGTATATATATGTATACTATTATTAATACCATCTTACATGTTATTAAGAAAAAAAAGATATACAGGTACTGAGGCATAGAGATCCACTGGAAAAGTTGAAACGAGTATGGGAGAAAATATGGGAGAGAGCAGATTGGAGGTGGGGATATCCTGTGGGACTGCTGTTTTGGGGGGACGGGTGGGGGAAAAATGGGGAGAAAATTTGTAACTCAAAATCTGGTGGAAACGAATGATGTAAATCAGAAGTTAATAAAGCATTAAAAAAAGATGCCCATACCCTTTGATGCTCAATCAATTGGGGAATGACTATATAAATAATGGTATATTCATGTAATGCAGTTTTACTATGCTGTAAGAAATGACCATGATGAATGTAGAGAAGTATGGAAAACTCTACACAAAGGGGAAGCAGAGTCCAAAAAACAATATACATAGTGAGTAAAGCAATGGAAGTGGAAAGAACAGCCACAAATACAAAATCATAAGTAAATGTTGCAAAATTACAAAGAGCAAGCATGGATGGAAAGAAGAGATATGAAACTATACTCCTACCCTTTGCAAAGATACAAGGTCCACACATGTTAGACGTTGCACATATTTTCAAACTTTATTGATGTATTGATCAGTTATTGTAATTTTTCCTCTCTTTCTTTAAAAAAAATACTATTTTCATGGGATAATTCTCTGGTAGGGGAGGGTGAAGTCTACTAGGAAAATTATGAGATTTTTTAGAAATAAAATATACAAATAAAAACTTATTTTGAAATATTAATAGTAAGTACCCTTGAAAGCCCTAACACATCATAAGGAGGAAATGAATCTCCTTTTGAAGCTATTTGGGGTGCTGGGAACCCTGAAATGTAAGGGTCCAGGGTTATTCTGCCTGGAAGGAATTCCAGGGCTCAAGCCTTCTTTCAGGCCAAGTACCAAGGTTTATTGTAATGCTGATAGAGTGGGCTAGAT
The DNA here is from genome assembly GCF_028583685.1 of Petaurus breviceps papuanus. Taxonomy (NCBI): domain Eukaryota; kingdom Metazoa; phylum Chordata; class Mammalia; order Diprotodontia; family Petauridae; genus Petaurus; species Petaurus breviceps. The sequence continues at coordinate 17,376,155 of NW_027187369.1, forward strand.
TCCTAGGGAATCTGCTCCTTGCTGGAGATGAGATTAGTATATACAAAAAGAGACTGTGAGAATTTGGATGGGATTAAGTAGTTGTAAATAGCCTGGGGGTGGCCAAGGAGCTACAGTGAAAGAAATTAAGTGCTCTAGGGTAGGTCAGAGAGCCCTTTCAGAGTGAAAGGGCTATTACAAAGGACTAGTAAGTATCTACCTGTTCTGGGTTGAGCCAGATTCGTCCCACTGGGTTGTGTGGCAAAATCCAGGACCAGTGTTGCTGAAATGTATGGGAAAATTCAGGGTCCAGGTCCCATCACCCCAACCCCCTGACTACTGGACTGAGAGTGACTCCCCGTTCTTTGAGTTTATGGTGGTTTTTGTGTTTTCCTGGTCCTGCCATTTGTTCTTTGGGATTTTTAAAGAAGAGGTAAATATTGAGAACTGATGGAAATCATGGAGATCATCTAATGCGCCCCCCTCCCCCCCCTGAATTTTATAAGTGGAGGAAAGAAGCCACTGAGAGTGAAGAACCTTCCCCAAGCTTTCAGGTGATAAACAGCAGTTAAGGCTTCCATTCCAAGTGCATACCTCTGAACATATTCTAATAGTATAACCTGGGAAAAAATACATTACCAAATTGCCTCTGTCCTTTCCTCTTGACTAATAGATTTAAACATGAATATTTTTCCCCCATATTTCAACTATGAGAATGGACTCCAAGTATGGACTTAAGTTTGCTTTTTTGTTGTTGTTTTTATTTTCTGTCAGTTCTCCTACTACCTAGTGGAGTTCATTTAAGATAGCTCATGAGTCAGGGGTAAACTGTGCAGGACAGCAGGCATGCTGCTGTGGAGTTAATGACATGTAGACACCCACTTTGTTTTTACCATCTTGTAGAGAAGACTGATTATATTTAAAGAAGGGGAGTAGATGAATCTTGAAGCAAAGGGGGAAAAATGCAATTCAGAATGTCTCTAAGGAAGAAAGTAAATGTGAAAAATAAATATTCATTCAGGGTTCCTAGCCCTCAGAGAGCATATGGAAGTTATTTTAACACTGGTGGTTAATCCCAAAGATACCAGTTTCAAGATGATACTAAGACAGTAGGCCCAAATTGATAAGGACCTATTGAAATGACTTTAAAACCAAACAGTGCAAATGTATTCTGACTGTGGAATGAAAGAAGGAGGTGAATTTGAAAGGAGGCTGGAAAATACCTGAGATACAAATCTCCAGAAGGCTAAATGACCAGACTAAAGACAAGTAGTAAAAAGAACTAATAACTTAACTGCAGACTGGCAACACTTCGCTCTTTTCTCCCCAAGGTCTTCAAATGAGATTTTATAGAAGAGAGCTACAAAGATGATTAAAGAATTAGAAAAGCAGACCTATAAGAAAGATGGATTACAGTTATTCATCCTAGAGAGTAGCAGAATGAAGGATGATGAATAAGAGACCATGCCTGTATTAGGAAAGCTCCTACTGGAAGGGCAATGACTGTTTTCTATTTCCACTAGGGACAAAACCATTTAAATTAAAGCAGTTGAGTTAATTTCGAAAGGATGCATTGGTTATTAATGTGACCTTTGAGGGCCTTGCTCTGAGGGTCTGGGAAATCTTCTTCCCTGGGAGTTTTAAAAGAGGGGAACTTTTTTTCCAAATCAGGAATGGTGACTCCACCTTCCCTGAAAGAATCATCCAAAAATAGTTATCTTTATTCTTGCTCTGATCCTACTTATGCTCTGTGTATACTTTATGTTCACTAGCAAAGTGAATGATTAGTATTCTCTCTGATCACCATCATTCTAATTATAGTTTTGTTTGCAGATAAGAAATATGCATTTCTTAAGTGAATGCAAATGGATGATGTAGGCTTGCTGTTAGTCTACTGTGGCTGAAACAAAGCAAAGAGCCTCACATTTCCTTAGTACTCACTTTGTGAGATACTTATGACCAAAAATAAATAAATAATGCTTGTAGGTTCGTCAGTCCTTTTTCCTTACATGTCAACCAATTGCATAAAACTTTATAAGCTTAAACACCTCAGGCATAACATTGTTTGTTAGTTTTGTTGTTGACTTGTTTCATCATGTCTGACTCTTTGTGACCCCTTTTGGGTGTTTTCTTAGCAAGGGTCTTGGAGTGATTTGCCATTTCCTTTTCCAGATCATTTTACAGATGAGGAACTGAGGCAAACAGGATTAAGTGACTTGCCCAGGGTCACAAAGCTAGGAAGTGTCAGAATCCAGATTTTGAACTCATAATGTGTCTTCCTGATTCCAAGGCCAGTCTTGATCCATTCCACTGGTTAGCTGCATTTTACATCATGTTTGAAGGTAACAGATAGCAACACAGAGTCCATACAGAACAAAAGGTCAAGAATATCAGGGGAATCAATAAAAAAGAGTGAAGGAAGGTGTCCTATCAGTATCAGATCTCAAACTGTATTTTTAAATTTTAGTCATAAAAATGATCTGTTGCTGGCCAAAAAATAAGAGTGGTAGATCAATGGAACAGATTAGTTATATCTACAGTACATAGTAGCAAAAGACCATAGTAATCTAGTGTTTGATAAGCCCAAAGATCCAAGCTGCGGGTCCAAGATCTTGCTATGTAACAAAAGTTGCTAGGAAAACTGGAAAGCAGTTTGGCTGAAACTAGGTATAGATCAACATCTCAAGATAAGTCCGAAATGAGTACATGATTTAGATATAAAGAGTGATAAGCAAATTAGGAAAGCATGGAATACTTTACCTGTCATGTGTATGAATAAGGGAAGAATTTATGACAAAACAAGAGATAGCATTACAGCAAGTAAGATGGGAAGTTTTGATTACAATGAATTAAAAGGTTTTTGCACAAAGAAATCCAGTACATCCAAGATTAGAAGGAAAACAAAAAAAACTGGGGGAGGGGGAAAATGTACAAGTTTCTCTGATAAAGGCCTTATTTCTCAAATATATAGGCAATTGAGACAAATTTAAAAGAATTAGGAGTCATTCCCCAAATGCTTAAAGGATATGAATAGGCAGTTTTCAGAAGAAAAAATCAAAGCTAGGTAGCTTTGTAGGTACAGTTATATGAATAAAAACTCTAAATTACTATTGAGTAGAGTAAAGCAAATTAAAGCATCACTTTATGCCTATCAGATTGGCTATCATGACAGAAAAGGAAAATGACAAATGTTAGAGGAAATGTGGAAAAATTGGAACACTAATGCACTGTTGGTAGAGTTGTTAACTGATCCAACTATTTTGGAGATCAAATTGGAACTATGCCCAAAGGACTATAAAACTATGGACACTTATCGACCTAGAAATACCAGTACTTAGGTCTGTATCTCAAATAGATCATAAAAAAGGGAAGCAGACCCACATGTACAAAAATATTTATAGCACTCTTTTTGTAGTGGCAAAGAATTGGAAATTGAGGGGATGCCCATCAATTACAAGTTGTGGTATATGAATGCAGTGGGAATACTGTTGTTCTATAAGAAATGATGAGCAGGCAGATTTCAGAAAATCCTGGAAAGGCTTACATGAATATCATGATGCTGAGTGAAGTGAACAGAACTTTGTACACAATAACAGCAGCCATGTGTGATGACCACCTTTAATAGACTTAGCTCTTCTCAGCAACACAATGTTCTAAGACAGTTCCAAAATATTCATAATGGAAAACACTATCCCTATCCAGAGAAAGAACTATGGAGTCTGAGTGCAGATTGAAGCATACTATTTTCATTTTTTTTCTTTCTTGTGGTTTTCCCCTTTTGTTCCAATTCTTCTTTCACAACATGACTAATGTGGAAATATGTTTAATATGATTGTACATGTATATCCTATATCAGATTGCATGCCATCTTGGAGAGGGAGTAGAAGAGAGAGGGAGAAAAAATAGAACTCAAAATCTTATAAATGTAAAGTATTTTTCATGTAATTGGAAAAAATACTATTAAGTAAAAATGTTTTTACATGTAATTGGAAAAAGAAAAAGCATCATACATTGTACATAAAATAATCTTATCTTTTCTGTATTTTGCCAGATGTGTGGAATCAAACTCATTTTTTTTTCCCCAGTGACTCGGGTGTGGAGAGTCTGTGTAACATTGAGTGGTCATACTTTGTCTCAACTTGGCTCAAATTACAGTAACCACAGTCCACAGTCTTATTTTTGTAAACCAACTATAACCTCTCAAGACTTAGTTGCTCCTAATAAGAAACATGCCTGTTCCTTCCCCCATCTGGAGTGTTTATTTTCCTTGATATCATAAATATATAAATATAAACATGACTTTAAAGTGATTTTTAAATGAAAAAGACCAGTACTTAAAAATTTTAAATAATTAGCCTTTCAAATGTTATTTTTTTGTAACTTTGTAGCATATGTATTACAAAAGTTATTAAAATTTAATATTACACTAATATTTTGGGGATCAAAAAGGAAGTTGGTGAAAGATAACTACCAGATTATATTATTCAAGAGAGATACCATGTCATATAATATAACTAAGACATATAAAGACTAGCAGGGGAGATACCATAAGTGACAGGAGAGAAAATCCTAGAAAGTAACTGGCAAAAAAGAGAAGTCTGGTAGTGGATGTCCCTACAAAAATCACATTGTATGTTTCACCAGAAAGGTGAACTAAAGCTCCTAATGTGAGGAATAGATTTATTCTCCTAGTTATCCATGTGAACCTTTGTAGAATATGGTGCTAGAAAGATATGTTATTTTAAAAGAATAGGGTAGCTAAAAGAGAGTAGGGTGAGTATCTGGTGTAACATTTTGTGTCAGGGAGATCTGCTCATTTGAGGAAATCCCAAAAGTGGTTGGGGGATAGGCATGAAGATTGATGGGGAGAACAATTGGGTCAAGGTCACTGAGCAGGAAAACAAAAGTGATGTTATTGGTACATGTATACTCTTGACCACATTGCTAGAGGCAGGAGAGAGATGAGAACTGGGAGCTCAGTAATATGTGGGACAGCAGTGGGTTTTTTTTATTTTGTTTTTTTTAAGGCGGCAGTGTTAAAGTCTCTCTTTTCTACATGAGCAAAATATCTAGCACCTAAGTCTGCAATACCCACTCTGTGTGTCAGCTTTCTCGTGTTTTTTTGTGGTTGGGTACAAGACATCACAGGATCCCCTGAATTCTGCTTTTCTGTTTGTTGATGAAGAGTTGATTGTCCAATTTTGCATATACAAGGTAATCTAGAAAATATTTCCACTTACTATGAGGAAATTAAAATTAGTCTGTATCATTTAATAATTGATTCTGTTCTGTCATGGACACTATTCTTTATTACTCCTTTTTCCAACACATTTTTATGTTCTTGAGTTAAGCTTAGGAATGCAGTTTTCCATCCAAGCTAATTTAAAGATGTGATTGAAAGGAAAAGTTGTTATCATTCATGCTGTTAGCTGCTGGGACATCTTATTGTGTGTAAACCCCAACCAGCTTCACCCAGTGCCATCTCTCAAAAGACATGTCATCTGGCCTTGCCTGTCCTTGTGATATCAGGGGAGGTTTAATCTCCTCTGAAGGGACAGCAAACCTGGTGGTATAGATCTCTTAGCCAAGATAACAGTTCTTTATTGTCTGAGGGGGGGGTGTGATTATGCACACCTGAATCCTATCTCACTTCACTTAGTATAGCCAATTGTAATGTTCCTCCACTACCCAGACCCCCTCCTTCCCTGCAAGTCTGTAAAGAGGGTATCCATCTTCACATTGGGGTCACTGGACTTACTGAGGTGGCCAGTCTGACCTGCTTTGATAACAATTATATGTGTCACTGTTATTAAACAGATTTTGCTCAGAGTATGTATCTCAGATTACCTTTATTTAATTTACTCACAACAAGAAGTCTTAAGTTCAACGTATATGGACCAAGTCAAACACTAAAAATTATTAAATCCAGTTTGTTTGCCTTGAGCAGTCCTCTATTAATTGGAATGTTCTCTTCAACTGTGTAGACTTTGACCTTCTTTTCCCTTTTTTTGACAGTCCATTGTGTATTTTCTCATGCTGTGTAGCTCATTCAAAAGAATAACCTTCTTTCTGATAATGCCAATATTCTTTGAGCTGTTTACTCTGCCTGCTGGTTAGGTAGGTGGAACAAGAGATGTGTGGGGGGAGCAGGACAAAGAGATATATTGGCCAAATTCTGAGTTTTGTGTTTGACCTTAAAATGTTAGATTATATGTTCTGTGAACAAAAATCCAAAATGTTTCAGAAACCCTGCCCCCTCTTACCCACCCACTATCATATGTCAAACAGGGTCTGCATGATGGATGACCTCTTAGGGCCATGACAGAAAGACTACTTCATTAGTCGACTATTAAGATAAGAAAAGGCTTTGATTCTTAAGTTTCATGTTTCAAAATTTTAGCACGAATATTAGCAGAGCATAAGAAATATTTGGGGACAATAAGAGTGTAAATTCTGTTAATAAGCTTTTCCTGTCTTAACTTCAAAAGGGATGACCCTAGATAAGATTATTTGATTTATTTTTTGTCATATGATGCTTTATTTTATAGCTTTTTGTGAGTCATTATCCATATAACTCCTGTCTGTATAAGTAATCGTTCAGCTCTGTGAGATTATGGCTGACACACAATGACCTAGTTTCCAGTAGCCATTTGTAGACAGTGGTCCCAAATTGAGTACACTATTTTGTCATTTCACAACTTCAAGTGGTTGCCTCCAAATACTTATCTGACTGGAGGTCTCTGATGTATGACTTCCACTCTGAGAAATCAAACTGATCAACTTTCCCTGAGTTACAGGTGGAATGGGTTTAACAATTATATTTGTGTATCACTATAAAATGTTTATTGTGAAAAGATTTGACAGTGCAAGAAACCAAGGAAACATAATGGAACTGCATTCCCCGTTCCCCCCCCCCCCCGACCTCTAATTAGGGTATAATATAACTGTTGAGTTTACACCAAACTATGTGGACATCTTCTGTAGTGGTGGGGTTTGGGTTTTGGTTTGTACTCCAGTCCTTTCTCCAACCTCATACCATTGCAATTCTGTCCTACATGTCATGCCAAATCCCTTGACATGTGTGGGCCTCAGGGGATGGCAGTGTGTGTCACCACCCAAGTGTTTGCAACTCCTCAAATACATCTCTCTACACTGAGTCATCTGCCTACCTAAAATCCTCAAAATATATCCAGATTTCTTCCCCTACTCTTGGCAAATTAAAGCTACAAAAACTGGCTGTCAATCATTTGCAACTAGATACAGCAAGAGATAGCTAGTTTATAATGCACCCATTCTGCATACAGAGGCTATTTATATTGGTACCATGTTCAGATGTAAGTAATTGTTATGTTGGAAAATGGCCATGGGCATTTTGAGGAAGTGAAATCATACTTTGACTCAGATTCTGATCTTGTCAACTTTAATTTATTCTATGTGAGAGCTAAGAGACCATGTTCTTAATCTGAAAGTGTGGTCTCAGAACCAAAGATTTTATCCTATGGTATACTTTTTCTAAGTGGTTTTTCTACCTGCCACAAGCAGTTATTTACTGCTATTTTATGCTAATAGAAATGTCCCCTCCAAGCTTTTGTCTTTCTGTTTCAGGTGGGTTGTAGAATTGCAAGGAAAACTGAGAGGTCGGTCACCTGTTTTCTTCCATTGAAAATTCTTCATAGTACTCATTTGTACAGCATTTAGTTTCTGTTTTGTTTGTTTTTCTTAACTCTATTGCTATGGTCAGTATGCATATTTTCCTGGTTCTAGTAGCTTTGGTTTGCATTCTTGCAATGTTTATTTGTACTCACCATATTCATTATTTCTTACAGTGAATTACTGTTACATTTCATTAACTTCCACATTTTGTGTAACCATTCACCAAATCACAACTGGACACTACTTTGTTTTGCTTTCTTTGCTAACACAAAAAAATGTGCCTATGAGTATTTTGATATATATGGGATCTTTCTTTTGTCTTTGGTCTCATAGTATATACCAATGGGATCTGGGTCAAAAGGTTTGCACACTTTCATCATTTATTTAGCATTATTCCAAATTGCCCTTCTGAATGGTTAATAACTGCTAATAGTGCCTTAGTACTTTGGTCTTTCCTCAATTTTTCCCAATATTAATTATTTCTATCTTTTTTCGTCTTTGATAATTTCTGCATGTGAGGGTGTAAGAACATATCACTGCTGATCCAGGAGGGTTGAGGAAGGCTCTGAGCCCACACGTGCTGAGATTAGTCCTAGGAGAATATGGTTTAGAAAGCAAGGGGGCAGATCCTTTACTGCTGAATCTTCACTCTAAAAACTGAGTGAAATAATTGATAGAAAACTGACTTTTAGGTTCTCTATAGGGTTTGAAAAGAAAGCACTCATGTAAGCAAGGTAGATCAGCAGCTCTCTTTCCTCAGTACAAAAGAAATTCTTGAACCCGAAACACTCAAAAACCTTCTTTGATAAAGACTTGAAATATGATGCAGATATATGACACTCTCCTCAGAGACTAATATTTAAGACATCAAAACATGAGACATTTTATGGGACTGTTGTTATTATTGTTTAATTGTTTCAGTCGTATCTCCTTGTGTGACCCCATTTGGGATTTTCCCATTTCCTTCTCCAACTCATTTTACAGATGAGGAAACTGAGGCAAACAGGGTTAAATGACTTGCCCAGGATCTCCTAGCTAGTAAGTATTTGAGGCTGGATTTTGAACTCATGAAGATGAGTCTTACTGATTCCAAGCCCAGTGCTTTATTAATTGCACCACCTAGCTGGTAAGCAAATATTGCTCATTGCTGTTCATTGACTATTATCTGAATAGCTCTCTCAAAATCCATGTCTACTTGCCAGCCATAACTAGAAGTTGAGCTCATGTTTCTGTCTCTGGTTTTCTTTGTGAAAGGTATTATTCCAAAAAAGTATTCTTGATGCTAGTCAGATAAGACTGAAAAACACAGGAGCTCCCAACCACTCAAACTCATCTGGTTGTCTCAAGGGCTGAAACTATCTCAGTGTCACCATTTAATCACCTATGCTTAGGGGAGAAAACACAAAGCAGAATAGGCAGCCAAGGCCTTAAAATCCAGTCTTAGACTCTCCTAGCCATCACATGTGCTGTGTGTAGTCAACACTGTAAGCAGTGCTTTGGAGTGGCAACCTGTCCTTCCTTTGGGAAGTTCCAAAGTGGTTTTGAAACTACAAATTCAGGAAAGAGGAGGGCAAAAGCAAAAGCCAAAGTCTTATATCCCGTTAAAATCTCCTGAGTGGGCTGTTCTTCCTGGCTCCCTTGCCAGTCCTCTTTAATTTAGCCCCCTGCCTCTCTGTCATCACAGGGACCAAGGAACTGCTACATCATCCTAAAGCCCTTTAGTGCTTATGGTCTCAAAAGTGGTCAGGTGGAGCATATATCCACTCATGCTCATGGGATGCAGTCTACCCATACTATAAGGTAAAATATACTTGGACTACTTCTGAATTGGAGAGTGATCTTAAAAGTATTTGTGTTAATTCCCTATATATTTTGTATATCTGAATCCTGTCATAGATGTCTGACCATCAAGATTTCCTCTTGTGGAGTGGCCAGATGGCTCAGCAAGTAAGAGCACCGGCCCCCAGTGTCGGGATGACCTGTGGTAATTGAATTGGGGCTCAGATACTTAGCACCACACCCAGAAATAACTGGCCGTGTAACCTTGAGCAAGTTACTTAACCCCAATTGCTTAAAAAAAAAAAGATTTCTTCTTGTGTTTATTTTGAGTTAATTTGTCAATTTTCTGGTTTTAGTAATTGAATATATAATAATTTCTTTCTGTTTATAGTTTGTAGAGATAAAAATTTTCATTTGAGGACTACTTTAATGGCATCTCAGAAATTTGTGTCTTCTATTTTCACTGTTAACATTTTACTTTACATAATTCTTAATTGTTGCTTGAATTTTTTCTTTGATCCACTCATATGCATATTAGCATTATTAAGCCTTATTTTAAATCTATATATTTTTCTTGTGTTCCCTGTATTCATTCTTCTAGAACTCATAAGAGTAGTAATCAGCCACTTTCTGACAATCAGGCCTCTAATGGCAAGTAGGACTTGGGTTAGTGGCCTTACAGCATGGCCTATATTTGTTATTTTTCGCATGATTGTGAACAATATGCATTTCTTCTTTTGAGAGTTGTTTGTTCATTGACTGTGATCACTTATCCATGAGGTTTCCCCCTTTTTATACTTGAAGTCTCTTCCATTTTCTCATATAAATGAGTGAACTCAGAAAGGTAAGAAGTGGGGGGCAAGGTCATTGACTCTGTTACTTGCTCAATCATGTTCATTGTCCTTTAATATGCATATATAGCTAATCAGAATAAAAGAAGGGCTTTGCCTTACCTACATAATTATTCTTCCATAAATAATTAGGGAATTAGGAGGTGACCAAGAGGTAAGTGGAGTTCACTTAGTAGTAAAGGAGAGTAATGGCCAAGAGAAGAATGACCAGGGCCTAAAGAATATCATAGAAATTTGAGTAAACATATAGATATATGAAGCTCATGACAATTTTTGAAATTAATTTAGGAATCATTCTCGATATTCTCCCACATTTTTGATATGGAGTTTTGGCCAGGTTGTTTAAAAAATATTATCAGATATTTTGAAAATTCCCACTATATATCCTAACATCATACCTAAAACATAGATATTTATGAACAGGCATTATTACATTAATCTATTATGAGAGTCATTCAACCCAGGGCAGGAGAAAAGGATATTCAACGATTTCTCTCACATACAATGCTGATTCATGTCTAGGCCTGGTTTATACCACACATCTTACCAAATGCTGATCAGTTACAATTTTAAAAAAGTGTTTAGTGAGTAACTACACCAAAGCCTGTTGTATTCCAAGTATAATTTAATTTTTTAAAAATGTTTTTTTAATTTACTGGCAGGAAAGAGATATGCTATAAAACAGATTTATTTGTTCAAACCAAGATTTTGTTGAGTTGTTTAAGGTGTGTCTGACTCTTGGTGACCTCATTTGGAGTTTTCTTGGCAAATATACTGGTGTAGTTTTGCCATTTCCTTCTCTAAGTCATTTTATAGATGAATAACAGAGTCAAATAGGGTTAAGTGACTAGCCCAGGGTCACACAGTTATTAAAAGTGTTTGAGTTCAGATTTGAATTCAGGTCCTCTTGACTTCAGAGTCAGCTCTATACCTTCTACACCACCCACCTGCCCCAAATCAATATACAGCTCAGTAATAAGTGTTACGCTTCAACCTGTTTTCTAGTTAGCCTGAGAAAAATGATCATTGCTGATTTTATGCCATGATAACACAGGGGAGATTATTTGTAGGACCTTATTTTTTTATGTCTACAAGATTACTATTTTTTTTACTCATTTTATATGTAAACAAACTGAAGATAAGGAAGGTCAGTAATTTGCCTGGTCACATAGGTAGTATAGCCAGAATTTGAACTCAGGTCCTTCCATGGCTTCAGAACTTTTATGCCTTTGCCTCTAGCACAGTGTTAGCTATGAAGTCTGCACAAGACAAGTCTGTAAACTATTCTCATCAATACCAAGCTCTTAGTGGACTCAGCAGGAGTAGATAGGAGGGACATCACCAAGCTGCTACCCTCACAACGTGGTTACTCTGTATTGATAGTGTGCTGGCTCTCCAAAAGTAGCAGAGATTGGATGGTTACTCCTCAAGGTAAGATAGATCAAAGGATAAGACCACCCATCCTTTAGTCAGATTTTGCTAGAGTTTTGGACTTACCTGCTTATCATGGAGCTGAAAAGACTTCAGGCAGAACAATGAAAAGTAATGAGTCAGCAGAACGTTTTAAAAATGCCAGGGTGAAGATTTTGTATTTTGTTTAAGAAGCAACAGAGAACTTCTGTGAGTCTGGCTGAACAAGATGATTTTGGGGGGAAAATTATCTTTTTTTATAATTAAAATATGTCTATTTAAATTAATAATTTCCTATCTTGTCAGTTTTGCTAATGGGAGATGCACATATAATCACTGATTTTCTTCATGTTCTCCATTTTGTTAGACTATAGCTATGTATAATATTCCATAATACTATTTTTAATTTGCATATGTTATGATCTCTGCTTTTTCATTTGTAACGTTGGTCATCTACATTCCTTTAAAGTCAATGAGTTTGCTAATGGTTTGTCAATTTTATTGGTTTAGAATAGCTTCAGTATTAATTCAATTTTCTGTCATTTTGCATTTTCTATATTTTCTTTTAAACTTTATGTATTTTTTTGCATTTTTATTCCTTTGACTATTTGTGTTTTTATTCTCCAGTCTTTAGATATTAAAGTCAGTTATTTATTTTCTCATCTTCTCTATTGTTCTCTTTGGTCTCAGTGTAGTTGGGGAATAGGTTAAATGTGCAGAAAAACACAAAATCTTGATGCTAGTCAGAATTTCCTCTTACTTAAAGGTGTTTCAAAGAAGAATGAATAGACGGCTTCAGGAGCTAACGGATTCCCTGTTATTAGAGATCTTTAAGCAAAGACAGTCTAGGCACTTGTCAGGGATATGGCGCTCACTTAAGCACTGAACTTGTTGGCCCTCTGCACTCCCTCCCAACTTTGCTGTTTAGCTCTCCTTAGCACTTGTCTAAACTCCTTCATTCAGGGGCAGCTTGCTAGGTGGTGCAGTAGTAAATGGAGCACTGGGCCTAAGTCAAGAACACCTGAGTTCAAATTACAGCTTCAGGCACTTACTAATTGTATGACTGGGTAAATCACATACTATCTGACAACCTCAGTTACATCATATGCCAGAAACATTGCTGGGAAGATCAAATGAGATCATCTTGGGAAAGTGCCATGTAAATGCTAGCACTTGTTCTTGTTATGTTAGCAAACAGATGAACAGCCTTCTACCATTCACATCACTGGATCTCTCGAGGTCCAAAGGACAAATCTGTTCTGTAAAATTCGGATTCAGTTAAAAGGCCACACTTAAGGATCTAGGAGGCCACATGTGGCCTCAGGGCCACTGGTTCTCCACCCCTGAATTAGTTGATTCTTCCCCAGTTCCAGAAATCAGTACCTATGATGAGGTTAAAATGATGGGAATGAGTGATAAGTGAAATTCCCGAGTCAGTATATCATTTCTTATGTGCTAAGACTTCATCTCCTGCAGAAAGAATAATTCTCCATTATACTACTGCTTGATTTCAGTGACCAAATATGATAGACCATTTCACCATCTTACTTGACTGAATCACACAATTAGATGGCAATTCAATGAAATAAGGCAGTGACTCAGTGATCAGTTTGTAGTTTGAGTCAGAATTAGATAGACTTGGCCTAGGTCAGTGAAATGGAGATTTTATAACCTTCTGGTTTATAAGTTACTTATCTTCCCTCAGTTTCTTTTCATTACTTTTAGTTCTGTTCTTTCTCTTTTTTTCCTATATTCTTTGTTTAGGAAGATGTTGTAAATAGATTTTATGTAAGATGCATATGCTTGAGAAACTAATAAAGAAATTCATCATAGTGTAATAATTGTTATTTCTTTTTGCTACAGTTCTAGCAAATGAATCCCCTCTGACAACCTATTCACTTTAGGAAATTCCTCTTAATTCTCTTAATGTAATTTTATTTTCTTCTCACTTATTCCTTGTCAATGATAGAGAAATTTATCTTCTGCTTTAGTCATGACAACTCAGATTGTATTATATATACAGTGTCCCTTGTTTTTCTCTTACTGTCTTAAAAATCCTATTCTTTTAATCTCTGAGAGTCCTTATTTTCCAATGAATTCTACTTTTATTGATATTTTTCTAGTTTTAATATTTCTTTTCATTTTTCTGAATGTCTTAAAATGTAAACTAGCTATCAAAAGGAAAAAAGGAATCTATATTTTTTTAAATAAAATTTATCTAAAATTTCTTAATGAGGGGAGATGCTTTCACCCCAACTGTTATTTTGTCTTTCCTTATCCCACCTATAAAAATTAAACTACTATTCACATATATTCCACAAAAGTATAGTCTTCTTTATGGAAAAAATATCAGCCAAATGCTGGTGCTGATATATGTTTATGACTAGCATGTTTTTCTGCAACTTGTGTATATATGTGTGTTAGTTGGTAATATAAATTTAGTCTCTGCAAGAGAATTATATGTAGATGGTCATTTAAAATGGTTATGATAATCATTTCTGACATGTAAATTGAAAGTGATTAACTTCCAACATAGGACTTTAATCTCCTTTTGCTTCTTTAAAAAAAAAAAGCTCATCATTTTATCTAGCTTATGAGAGTCAACATAGGCTATCTTATCAATACAACTTGGCATTAATAAATAATAAAAGGCAACATTAGCTTCTCCAGGCAAGAAATGGGTCACAATAACAGCATCAGATTTTAAAGGATATTATTATAAGTCATCTTTCACTGTGTGCCAGAATAGGATTGTAAATCATTTTTAAAGCTTGATGATCTAATGTCACCTGAAATGATTTTTGAGATCATTTCTTTTGATGGACCAAACATCTGCCTCATTAAAAATTCCATTGCTCTTGGTTTCACAATGTGTGAGACAGTGTTCATGGGAAATAACTCTTCATAGTTAACACGTTCCAACAACATTTCATTTCTAAATCTTATATCTTTGCAAAATTGTGGGTTAAAATTAAACTTACAGATACTGAGAAAATATTATTGTTCATTTTCATTATTGTATATCCTTTTTATTAACGATTATTACAATTTAAACATTTAATCAGTTTCTCTATTTGATATATTGAAGATGTTTATGTGTTCAAAATTACTTTTTTTATTTTAATTTGAGAAAAGAACTATGGGTTTTCTATCTTTATAATAACCACATTGAGCATAAGATCCCAGTGTAGATTATTAAAGACTTAAAGGCACCTCTGCATCCTTTATACTTAATCCTCTTTTATTCCATTGATATATACCTGAGTGCTGTGTATTTTACCCCTAGTAATAGAACAGTTCCTTAAAGGCAAAAGTTCTGTCTTTTTCTTATACTCTTGCTCTGTACCAATTAGAGCACTTTACATATAGCAGTGTTTTGTCAAATGAATGGATAGATATTATAGACAAAACAAGCAGATAGATTTTAATTACTACTGCAGCATGATATTTTTACAGTATTTTTCCTATTTAAAGCAGTAGTTAAATGTTAGGCCATGTTTAGAACTCCAGAAACATGTGTTTGTGTGTATGTGTATAATGCAGAATCTGCAGCAAGATATTTTACAATATTTTTCCTATTTAAAGCAGTAATTAAATTTTAGGCCATGTTTAGAACTCCAAAAACATGTATGTGTATAATACAGAATTGCACAAAATCATTGTATTTCTGTTTATACACATGAGGATGTTGAAGGAAATATTTTATGCCATTAGATATAACATTAAATCATAAAATCATAGAATTAATTGTTCAAAGAAACCTCCTAAGTCATTTAGTCTAATTCATGCCTATATCATAAATCTGTCGAAAACATCCCTTTTCCTTGGAATTAGAGTTGGATTGTAGATAGATATAGATACAGGTAGATATGTTTGTATGTGTAATGTCGTTTACTTCAGTTCCTCATCTGTGCAATGAGCTAGAGAAAGAAAAGGGTAACTACTTCAGTATCTTTGCCAAAAAACAAAGAAACAAAAAACCAAACCAAAACAAAATGTATCTTGAAGAGTTGGACATGACTGAAAATGACTTAACAACAACAAAACATTGAATAAATTTCCTCATACCGAGTGTCACATGTGCTGTGGCCACTGAAGATGGTTGCCCAAGGGTCTTAAAGCCACCCAGATGTTCCTTTATATTCTGAAGAGTGCTGTAGGTTGATTCCAGTTGTACTTACTGGCATGGTGGCCCTTTCCTTCCCACCTGCAGCAAGTAAATTGCTACAGAGGGCTAATCCTCAGGTAGCGGAGGAGATCTGCTTGCTTGGGACTTACGCTGGTAATGGGAGACTCAAGTAGAGGCCCACAAAGAGTACTTGAAGAAGAAATAAAGCAATAGATTAAAAAACAACAAACCAACAAAGCAGGAAGTTAGAACTGGAAGGTAACTAAATAGCTTATAGAGGAAGGTGGTAAACTTCACCCAATTCGTAGTGTACTCATTGGAAATTAGAATATGTCAAATAGAAATCATTGACTCCATGAGATATTAGAACTTAGAACTTAGAAAATAAACTATTAGAGTAAGAATCAAAAGATTGAAAATAAGATCTAAGGTATTTGCTATCAGAAAAAAAATTAACTAACCTAGAAAACAGGACAAGAAGAAATATTTTTAAGAATCAATAGACTACTGCAAACTACAATAAAAAGCATTACATTTCAAGAAATCATAAATAGAAAACTGTTTCTACAATCTGGCTCACCTATACTATTTCTAGAAAGAATTCATTTTTGAGAACCTTCATTTCTTTACCTTTTTCATTCTCTATGGCCTTTTGATGATCCATGATTCTTTTTAACTACAGGGCCACTGTAAGCCTTAATACTAAGCCAAAACTTTCTTGGGTGTGAATATCCTTGGTATGGCCTATGCCTAAGGCCAGCCTTAGGTATGTGATGCATTAGTCATTCTCTTCTGGCTATAATTGATACCCATGAGAATTTGGTCGGTAATGTTGTGTGAATAAGAGCCAGGAGTATGTGTTTACTTATCGTGTATTTATTCCACATAATAAAGCAGGCATAATATAAATAGAGTATACCTGACACATAAAAAGCAACTCTTGATTTTCTTTTCCTTCATGAGTTTGAAAAAGATCTAATAATCTCTCCCTCTTCCTAACTGTATGGCAGATAGGAATAAAATTTGTCCAGCTGCTGACACTGTGCCTGATACACATTCTGATAGCAAACTAAATAATTATTGAAAAATGATAATCATTGTTAATTTCATGTAAATGCCCCACTGAGATCTGAGAGTAATAACTTGAATACTTATATGTCACCTGTTCCACAAAACTGTACCTGGGGAAGGAACAGCTAGGCCTAGAAACAGTCTGCTGTAGATTATTTTTTTATCATTTATTATTATTGTTTGAACCGAGCTTTATGGGACTAAAAATTGTGTAAACCAAAAAGTTTACTCTAGATGTCAGGCTGATGTCATCAACACTGCAAGGAAGTTGGATGGTTGTAAGGAATAATGAGATCTCACCTGATACTTGTACATCTCACATTACCCCTCTCTTGGAGATTCCCTACTGCTTATGTGAGACAGTCAGGCATATGTCTTTACACCCTTATCTGAACTCTATATAACATAACCTTGCCAAGACTTGGGGAGGCATCTGCCCCCTTCTTTCTGGCTCTCTCTGCCAAAAGACCTAATATTTTTTTTTCCTAAAAGCACTTTAAATTTTGTGGTTTCTTCTTATGAACAATACTGCATACTTTATGGAGGTCTGCCTCCTGAGCAGGATGGTGTGATGGGAACGTATTACCACTACCAAAATGTCAACGGCAAATACTTCTCCATACATGAGGCCAGTGGAAATAGCCTAAAATCAAACAGTATCCAGTGGGTGTGGGGCACTCGTATGTTCTCATAAAGACTTGAGGAAAATTGCAGTTTGTCTTCCCAGTTAGAGATTATTCTCTGCAATGAGAGGAGTATCAGATTTGGATTCAAAAGACCTGGGTTGAAATCTCTGCCATGCCATTTCAAATCTGTGTGGTATGTACCAAGTCATTTCACCTCTCTAGGCCTTAATTTCCTCATCTGTTTATTAAAAAAAAGAAAGGGGCATGGATTGCCTCTAACAGCCCTTCCATGTCTAAGTCTCAGATCTCCTTGTTATGTGAAGTTTCTCTGAGGTCAGAGAGAGTGTTCATTTTATCAGCGTTAGGCCTGCTTCACTCTCTGAGTCTTCACTGAAGTATTGCTTTCCTCTTGCATGTCGCTGTAGAAAGGAGGATTTTTCATGAACATGTGGGCATTTCCTAAGCCTATTTGATGTTCCCTTTTAAAAATGGTATTGAGGGAATATAATTTTTGAGAAAGTATTAGGTCATTTGTGCATCTAGGTGGTACATCAAATAGGGCCAGACCTGGAGAAAGAAGACAGAAACCCATCCTCAGACTCTTAGTATCACTGTGACCCTGGGTAAGTCACTTTACTCTGTTTACCTCAGTTTCCTCATCTGTAAAATGAGCTGGAGAAGGAAATGGCAAACTACCCCAGTATCTTTGCCACAAAAACCCAAAATGGGGTCACAAAGAGGAGTTGGACAGGACTGAAAACAACTGAACAACAACAAATTAGGTCATTCACTAGTACTTAGCATTGTATATTTATTTGCACAATTGTGTATAAGAGACTTTAGAAAGGATTTTCTAAGTAACCTGCCAGAGTTTACAACCTGTTTTCTAAAATAATGATCACACTTAGGGTTGAAGATAGAAATGAAAAGTTACAAGTTGTTGAATTTATATTCATGTCCAAAAGCAGTTACTAAAGTGTTATCATGCTCCTTTATAAATAATATATTAATGGAAGAAGAAAAAAAAAAGATTGTGTCCTTTTTCATAGACTGGAAATAAGCACCTTTGCTTTAAGTAGCAAAATTATTGTGCTTACAGAAGGAAATTATTCAACAAAGTGTTCTAGGTTTTGTTTTTTTTTTCATATCTCAGAGTCATCCTAAAACCCAATATTATTTTCTCAGAAAGAAGTGCCAGCTTGAAAAGACATTCCACATAATTCTTCAAAGTATAGATTATAGATTGGATTATTATAAACCTATGGAAAAGAGCTTTCATTAAAAAGAAGGTTTTAAACCTTAAAAAATTAAAAAAAGACGGTTTCATTAATTCATTTACCAAGCGTTTATTAAGTATGTCTGATTAAGCAATAAGTTCCATATGCATGTGTTGCTGGGTTGCAGTAAAAGAGGGGGAATCAAAGAAGTCTTCATAGATTAATGAATAAATAACTGAAAATGGATCTTAGATAAATAAATATCCACTTGATTCTTTTCAGTTGAAATGTTGTTTCCTAGGGTGGTAAGATATTTCTAAAGTCTCATACAGAAAAACAAATTATTTCGGGAAGTTTAGGATCACTTGAAATCACTTAATCCATCAGAGGGAGCTCTGGCCCTGGAGTTAAACAGGATCTGAGTTCAAACTAACCTTCAACATTTACTTTCTTTGTGACATTGTAGGAGTCATTTAACCTCTCTGGACCTTTTTCCTCATCTGTAAAACAAAGTGGTTAAACTAGACTTTCACCAAGATATAGGAAGTTGGTTTCTTGCCATTTTTCAGACTTCTCAAAAGCAGCTCTCTGATCAATCCCCATTCATCAGACTTCCGGGATCTCTATGTGAAAAAAAGAGTTGACCATAGCACCTATTTATTAAAAAAAAAAAAAAGTTTAAGTAGGAAGGTACCAGGTGGCTACAGGGCAGGAGGAACACTCCCTTATCTGCAGCCTCTTATTAATCACTTGCATCTATCTCCCCCTCCCACTTTGTTCTTACCTGCCCTAGGCAAAAGCTTGCTTGGGAGTACTTGCCTCAGGTACATATATTCTTACTTACCCCTCTGCTTACACTAGGCTGTTGAAATGCATTGTTTTTTGTTGCTGTTCAGTAGTCATCTCTTAAAATACCAGTGTATGAAGGAACTTCTGAGGTCATTGGTCTACAAGTTAATTCTAGCTGCGTCTGGAAGAAGGTGATACCTCTTGGCAGACGATGCTCCATAGAGTGATAAGACTTTTTATTCCTGTACCTGGGCTGGATAGCCAAATGTATGCTGTTTGTAGTTTCAGTGCCTCAGTTCTAGTGTCCATTTTGTGGGCAGGCAAGAGTCTTTCCACAGAATAGCATCTCAGGAACTTGCAGTTACAGATACATGATATGCAAAAGACACCTTTCTACTCATCCTTTCAGTAACCCTGTCAGTGCCTCATGTACCAGTGTACCTGGGACAGTTCTATCAGCCATGTGGCCTGGCAAACTTGCCCAGGTACAAAAATCAGTACATTATAAGATGATGCCCATATACTCGGTGATGGCTTGTAGCATGTCCCAGCCTGTATCTTCTAGTAAGTCCCACATAGAGCTACACCATCTAACAAATGGGAACACTTAACACAATGCCAATTCTATGGCAGCAGGAACTATGCAAACAGGAAGAAGAATTCTGCCTTTCAGTCAATCTTATCTCCAGTCTTGGCCGGTTATTGCTATGGTTAGTACAGGAGATATGCATATGTTTTAGTCTAACATCTGCCTAAAGGGATTATCAAAGGAGAATGTCATCAAGAGAAGTGAAGACTAAACAGATTAATTGATGCTTGAAAAAGCAAACATTATTGATGCTTCTTTGCTAATCTTTATTTTAAAATGAAATTGAACTCTGATCACATATTCTTCTGTTATGAACATGAATGGAGAAAATTATCTAATGAAAGAGTTGAAAGAATAAGATCTAGGAATATTTAGATTGCCAGATTATAGTAATGCACATCATAAGATTATTGGGCGAATGAAAGGAGAGGCCTTACCTGGCAGTTTTGTTGTTATTGTTGTTGTTGAGTTGGGTCCAACTCTCCATGACCCCATTTCAGGGCAGTGGTTCTTCCTGGCAGTGGTTTGTCATTTCCTTCTCCAGTTCATTTTGCAGATGAGGAAACTAAGGCAAACAGGGATAAGTGATTTGCCAAGGGTCACATAGCTAGTAAATGTCTGAGGTCACATTTGATTTCAGGAAGATGAATTTTCCTGACTCCAAGCTCAGCACTCTTATCCTTTGCACTACCTAGCTATTCCTGCCCAAGAGTAGGATATGAATATCACCATTTCAGGATGTTCTATTAATATAGCCTTGAGTTGTGATAGTCTTTATTTTAGGTCGATTTATACCCACCCTTCTTTAAAGTTGTGATAAGACACCATAAGCATAGCATTCAAGATAGTATCCAGAAGGTATAAAATTGAGATCTCCCTAAAAGTTGAGATTTCCAAGCAGAATGTGAATGCTTGATGGAGATATTGTAGAGGGAATTCATATTCACACACGGGTTAGACAAGATGACCTGAAGTCCCTTGCATTTAGAGTCCATGCTTTTATAAATATTTACAATTCACATCACAGTCGGTTATTGCATATAGATGGTTTGACCTTCTCCAAAGTTTAATATTGGTATCATATTGTTAAACATGCATGTTGACCATGCATATTATTCTCCCAACTCCCCACCCTTCATACCCCCACTAAGAAAATAAACCACTAAAGTTTTTGAGACCATTATTTCAGAACTGAAATGAGCATCCTGGAGTTTTAGAAACAGTTACATTAAAAATCATGGATAAAATTAAATGATTATGACACTTACATTTTTGTCTTTCCATTTGATGAATGATGTTGATTTTGATGTTATATTTTAAATAAAACTTTCATTTTTAATTTTGAAATATGTTAGATATTCCAAATACCAAATACATTATACTTTCCAAGTGACATTGGCCATCTCTTTATCTCATTACCGGACCTTTCCACCATCTTTTCTCTTTTTTAAACTTTTTTTTTCCTTTTTCAAGAAGATGTGAAGTTTTATTTCTTAACTATACCTGACAGTAGAACATTAATGTGATGAATAGCTTTAATTTCAATAAGTGTATTCAAACCTGAAGTGGATCAGAAGTGAAATATTTAGCTCATAGTGTCCTCAGGTCATCCTATTTTTCATCAACAATTGATTAATCAATCCATCTGACACCCTAAAAGGAAATTTGGGGATTCAGAAATGAATACACCTGCAAAAGTATGTTTTACCAAATATCCCAACACACACAAATTGCACATTTTATTGTAGCTTGAGTTAACAGACTCCTCAACCCATAAGCAAGGTTCTGTATTCAGTATGAAGAAATGGAACCAGTGTACCATTCTCTAATATTTTTAAGTTTCACTGATAGAAAAGGTCAGTATACTGAAGTAAAACTTCATACAACATTAAGGCTATGAAGGGTTTCTGAAGCTGATCTTCCTTTTGTATTACCCTGAACTTCTCAAAACTTTTCCATTCTTCAATATTTTTAGGAGATTTGTTGCTATAATGAAATGAATTTCCATAGCCTTCAGTTGACTGTTTTCGCTTTTGTCATTTCTAACTTGGTGAATATTCATAATAGTCATGAACATTGATGGTAGGTAGTCCCCAAATGGTTTAGACCATCACTTTTGACTCCAACTATTATAAGATGTAGCAACTTAAATTTATGCTAAAACTACAAAGAACATAGATCTAGATACAGCAATGTAAAAAAATCATATACTTTTCTCCCCTCTTTTATTAGAACTCATAATTTTTGAAGGCCATATATAGTCCCAAATCTTTCCATCAAAGTCTTAAAATATACTTGGCCAATGCTAGGTTGTAAGAGGAGATTATCATCTTTAGAAATAATCATCTACTCATTTGCTTATATTACATGTGTAAAAATAGAAGAGGGAGTTTTCCTCTTTTCTTAAATTCTTTTATTTACTTTCAAGATTATGGTCTAGCACCCAGTTACTGAGACTTACTACTTAAGTATCATCATCAACTTACTCTTGCTCCCCATATCCAATCTGCTGCCAAAACCTGTGGTTTCTACTTTCATGACATCTCTTGCTTCTCTCCTCTGACACTGTCACTACCCTGGTGAGATAGCTTCCCTGCTCCAAGTCCATCCTTTACTTATCATTTTCATTAACATATTGATCTTCCTAAAGTGTAGGTCTTACCATGTTACCCCATTACTCAGCACACTCTCTAGAGCTTCTCTATTACCTCTAAGATTGAATAGAAAAACCTTCTTTTTGGCTTTCACAGCCTAGCCCATTCCTACCTCTCCAGTCGTCTTAAACTTTTCTCCCTCCTGTAAAATTTGACCTAGTAAGAGTGGCCTTTTTTACTCTTCCTTGCATAAAACACTTCATCTCCTGATTCTCTGCTTTTTCACTGGCTATTCCTTACACATGGAATTCTCTTTCTCTTCACCTTGACCTTCTGGATCGTACTACTTTTGCTTTGTTCAAGTTTCAGATAAATTACAATCTCTACAAGAAGCCTTTCCCTTTCCATCTCAATGCAAATGCCTTTCCTCTTAGATTATTCCCCATTTACTCAATACATGTACATGTATCTATATAGATATATACACTTCACACATACATGTTAATGTGCATCACACATACACTTTACATGCATGTATGTTAACGCACACCACACAATACAGTTTATGTACATATATGTTGATGTGTGTCATGCAATACACTTTATATACATATTTGTATGTTGTCTTCCCCATTAATATTTGAGATCTCTGAGGTCAGAGACTGTTTTTGCCTTTATTTGTATCTCCATTACTTAGCACAAACCTGACACATACTAAGCAATTAATAAATGTTTGATTTTAATTTTTTAAATAAAATTTTATTCAACAGTTTAATGTCCATATATGATGAGGAAATCAACACCTTTACCTTAGGTTTTGAATTTTATCATTTCTCTGAGTACTCACCCTCTAGAGAAAGTGCTAATTACAAAAAAAAAAGTATGAATTTAAGGTTGTAGTTGCCCTTCAGGTTGAGGTAAAAATGAATAGGAAAATGTCCAGAAATATGACAGAGGGAAGGGAAACATGAACCTGGACAATCTGCAAACTGGATTCTCAATCTCGAAACATTTGGTTTCATCTTTGTATACATATAAAGTAAGTTTTTTTGTGTTTTCTAAATATATCTCTAAAGCTTTGAGAGTCCATATGAAAACACATTCCTCCAGCATGTTGTCCTTTGTAAATTTATTTCCATAAATGTTACAGCATTGTATTAAATGCCATTTTCATTTTAATAAATTCCACTTGATGTTATTTCCATTTGAATAAATTCTCCATGGTGATAAAAATTTACTATCAATGCAGCCACATTTTCAATTGAAACTTTCTCATGAATAATGCAATAAATATGCAAAGAAATGACATATTTATATGTACAGTAATGTGTTTTTCATATTTAGACTAAGTCAATGCTCAAAACTTATTTGGTTATGAAAGAAACCATTTCTTATTGGTTCACCATGTTTAACTAGCCTGTGAGAGTCAGAAGACTTATGGAAAATTTTTATTCCTCACATTGGATCTTCACAGAACTTTAATTACAAATACTAATGAATTACAAGATGTTTTTATAGGTTAACAACCTACAACAACCAACATTTGAAGCTTTGACAAAAAGCAATCTAAAATTGTCAGTCTTTCAAAAAAAAGGCAAAGATTTTCTTAACACCTTAATAGCTAGTATTTATATAGTATGTTACAATTTGGAAAGCACTTTACATATGCCTGAAATAATCATCACAAGAACACTGTGAGGTAGGTACTATTATTTCTATTAATATTACTCCCACTTTACAGGTGAGGAAGCTGCAGCTCAGAGTGATTAAGTGAGCTGCCCATGGTTATATAGCTTATAATATGTGACTGAGGTAGCATTCAAACTTAACTCTTCCAAATTCCAAGTCCAGCCCTCTATCCACTCCACCACCTAACCAGCTTACCCATCACTACTCTCCATTTTATTTTTTTGATGAATTACAATTTATAACAGATATTGCCTTATATACCATATTGGTTTACTTAAACTGAGTTTAAGAAAAGTCAGCTTACCAACTTATGGACAAATTTACAGTATGGAAAAGGGAGTTCATTAAAATACCATTCATTATCACCATTTAGAACATTTAATGAGAACCTGCTATGTTTAGGAATAATTTTCATTAGTGAAAGAAGGAAGTATTGCTTTATCAGAGGTATAGGAACATAACCTAGAATTATATGTTAACAGCAAATACCCAGTAATATGATAAAGCAATGCCTAAAATCCTTAAATCAGCAGATATCTAGTAACTTGTCTAATAAGCCAGATGTGATATGAACACATGTGCCAAAGTCTTGAAAACTTCATACAATCCTGATGGCAGCTAGAAGGAAATGATTGAAAAAAAAAAAGATGAGTTAGAGTGAGAGTAAGAAAGCCCATTAAATGATATCAGGGATATGGGTACATTTTGAACATTTTCATTATGTAGTAGCTATGTAAAATGAAATCTTCTATTTTATATGGCATCCTAAAATGATTGCTGGATGCTTTTGCCATGGACACCAAGGAACATCCAGTGGCCTCTGAGATCAGAATGGTTGACCCTTCTCAGTTCAGTCAACACACAGTTTTGTTTCAGCACTCCACATTTCGTAATTATTTTGGTAGTAATTTGATAGTAATCAACTGTGAAACAAAGATACATACATATTGCTATAATGCTGTCTAGATTAACTCTGTTTTACTATTTTCTTCTATATTCAAAGTGAGCAGGAAAGAACCACCCTTCATTCCACCTTCCCTCTTTCTTTCCTTTCTATAATCTATGTTTACAAACTAGGAGCCACCCTCAGCTCTGTTTTCTAAGCCCTTACCCCATATCCAAGCAATTACCAAGTCTTGTCATTTCTGCCTCGACATCTTTCCCGCCTGTCACCTTTTTACTCAAATGGCTTCTATCCCACTTCAGTTTCCATTGCCTCTTACTTGTACTAGTCAAATAACCTCCTAATTGGTTTATTCTCTCCAATACATGCTCCATATAGCTACAAAAGTTACCTTTCTAAAACCCAAATTGTGCCACGTGACACAACCTCCTTCAGGTATCTTGAGTGACTCCCTAGCTTCTCTAGGATAAAAGACAAACTGCTCACATTCATATGTAAAGGTGTTTGCAACCTGACTCCAGCATAACTTTTCTGATTTCTGTCACTTTAATGCCTTTTACCCACCTTCTGTTTCAATCGAGCTGTTTTTTCTGTTTGCAAAACTCAGTACGTCATACATTATGCCTCTGGTACTTGGTACAGGCTTCTCCCTTCTCCCCAGGCTATTATACACTCCCACCTCTAAGAGTCATTAGTTCCCATTAATTCTCAGTTATGTGCCTACCCCCTTTCCTGATCCTACTCTTCTCCCTTCTCAAATTATCTACTATTTCCCTAATTATTTGTCTATTATATCTCCCAGTAGAATATTTGTAACAGAAATATCCATTTTACATTAGGGGAAACCAGTTAAGAAGGGAAAGAGAGAGATAAAGACAGTGACAAAGGAGAGAAACTGATGGGGAGAGACACAGACACATGTTAAGATGTGTCTCAGATCCCAGCCTTTAGGTGAATGAGGCAAGTCTACTTGGCTCCAAGGTTAGCCCTTTGTCCAGTGGGCCAGGCTGCCTCCTAAATATATAGAATATATAGATAGAATCATATATGGAGAGTTGGAAGGAAATTTTGAGGTTTTTGAGTTCAGACCCTTCATTGTACAAATGAAAGAGATGCACAATTAAGTGACTTTGCCAGGACTATGCAGTAATTAAGTGAGGCAGAAGCTGTTCCTGACTAAGCCCAGTCCTCTGTCCAGTGCTTCTCACTTTCTCTTCCTCCTTAGCACCTCCTTTCCCCACTGGGTTTCCCATAGGTTTTCCTGTAAAATAAGAGTGGAGTTTATCTGAGAGGAAAGATTTGTGTTAGACTCTCCTATAGTTACCTAAGTCTTTTCAGCTGTCATCAGTTTCCTCATGCAACATACCCTAGAGGGAACATGATGCCAGAGTAGAGTTTTATACCAATCATTTCTCCTGACGAATACATAATTTAGATGACCTTCCATGAATAGCAGACATTTTGCTATTAAGACCAAGTTTTTAGATGGCTATTTCCATGAGTACAGGGGAGAAATCCCACTATCTAATTGATATTCACAAATCATGACTATTGCAAGATAGAAATTTGCACAGATAATGTCAGGTGTATTTGTGTGTTTTTAAAAAATCATTTCAGCTGAAGTCAAGCCAAGTCAACAAGCTTTTATTAAGAGCTAACTATATGTCAGGCACTAGGTTAAGCACCAGTGATGCTAAAATGACTGCAAAATAGAATCTGCTTTGAATGAGCTGATAGTAACATGAGGGAGAAAAGGACCAGGGCCTCTCTAATGCTTACTGGGTAACTTGCATTCAGGAGATGTGAGTATCTGGAGACATTCAAAGATACCTGGAAAACCCTAGGGGAGAAAGAAGACTATAAGCAGGGGATTATGATAGCAATAAAGAACTTGTAGTTGGCCTTCTTAATGGTTCTCAAGTGGCCTCTTTAAGACAAGTAAAGAGCTTTAAATTCTTTTATTCCAGAAGGAATGAAAAATCCCTGACTTTTGAATAGCATGGAAATAAACACTGATAGACTTTTAAAGTTCTGTCTTCAATCCATCTTAAATAAAGGAAGTGTACCATGGCATTTGAAGATGGACTAAAAGTGATATATAATACAGCTGTGCATATCTTCTAGCACCAATAAGCTCTCTCTGCTTACCAAGATTCATTTCTGTTTTGTTTGTTTGTTTAATTGGTGTAGAAAATGATCAGTATTTATCTTGTGCTCCTCTTGTTTCAATAATGACCTTTAGTCTTGTTTCCCAAATTCAGTTTATCATTACTCTTTGCCTGTCTCTTCTCTGTCCTGTTTTATTCTGGGGAAGCACACTTATCAGCATTCACATCATTTTTGTGAACAGTATTTCTTTTTTTCCAACACTATTGTTATATCATGTTCATTTTTGAATATGTCTTTCCTCTTCCCCACTCAGGGAGCCATTCTTTATACAAGAATTGGAACAGAAAGAGGAAAAAAGTAGTACAGCAAAACTAAGTAGCCAGCCCACTGAGTCTGAATATATGCAGTAGTCTACACTCACCTTTGCAAAACAGTATTCTAGATTTATTTTCTTAATTTTTCATGCCTGGTCAGTATAATTACATAACATTTACTTTAGTTTTATTTTTGTTTGTTTGAACTTGTGTAGCCGTTGTATATATTTTTTTTCTTTCTTTATATAATATATATATATATATTTATTTCTTTAAAGGGTTATATTTTATGACTGAATGGAAAAACATTTATTAAATGCTTACTATATACCAAACTCTCTCTTCTGTGCTTAAGAATACAAAGAGAAAAATCTAGATAGTCTTTACTCTTGCCTTAATTGGAAGAGAAAGCACTTAAAAGAAAGCTCACCTGACAGATGGATAGAAAGACCCACATATTCTAAGTATTCAGTGGTGAGGCAGATTACAAGGTTCAAGGGACCTTAGGCTAACTCATTACATAACAATGCCATCAGTCTCTATGTAGAGGTCAGGGAGAGAAGTAAGGCTTCTTATATTCTTTTATATTCTTATATATATATTCTTCCTAGAGGACAAGACCTGGTGGACTTCCATCTTACTGAAAGGAATAGAGTTGTTGACTCCTGTCTCATCCAAGCTGTGTGATCAGCATAGCAGCCCAGATAGGTTCTGGACAGCCCTGTTTGTCAGATATGAGAAAAAAGGAGCCAGGCTGCCCCCAGTGGTGATTTGTGTGACTTGTCTTGGATCCAAATAAGGGAACAAAGAAGGCAAGGCAAGGGAGCTGAATGCCCCATCATAGCTGTCCTATATGAGTTCTGAGACAGACCAAGTTGGGGGAGGTGGGAATTTAAAGGGTAAAAGTGCCATTGGTGGTAATGTGCCTTTCTGTTTCTGTCTGCTGTCCTGGATGAGAAGAAGACAAGGGGGAAAAACAGCTGTGGCCATGGTGGGTGTTGGCACTGCCCAAATTGACTCTCAAATAGTTCATGCATTCCATTGAATTTTGAATTTTGAATGAGATTTTCCTTTTTATTACTTCCTCCTCTTAAATCTCATTATTCTTGTAGATTTATTTTTCCCATTCCTTTTTTTCTATGATTGTTAATATCATTTGGTTTTATATTACTTTGATTTCGAAATAGATCCCTCCCCATCCAGTGAGCCATTCATTGTAACAAAGAATGTGAAGGAAATTAAAAGGAAAAAGCAGTTTATCTAATCTAATTAATACATCAGTCAAGTCTAACAGTATATAAAAATGATTTAAGTCCTTTGTTCTCCTTCCCACCTTCACTCCCCTCATCCCCACTGCAAAGAAAGGAAGGAGGTGTAATTTCTTGTCTCTTCTTCAGGACTTAGTTTGGTTATTGTAATTAACCAATGTTCAGTTAGTTTTCCCTCTTTTAGTTCAGTTAGTTCTTTCCATTTACATTATTGAATTCATTATATATTTTGTTTTCTTTGCTCTTCTTACTATATTGTTCATTTTTGTAATTTTTATATTATGTTACATTGCAATCTTATCCCACAATTTTTTAATCATTCCACAAAATTGATGGCATCAACTTTGTTTCCAGATCTTTGAGATCACAAGATATACTGCTCCAAATTTTTTGGTGTATGTTTAGAATGTCTGCTTTGACCTGTTGGGGGTATATGTTTAGTAGGGGGATCTGTGAGTCAAAGGGTATGAACATTTGCATTACTTTCTTCTTATACTAACAAATTGCTTTCTAGAATATTTGACCTAACTGTCAGTTCCATAGGCAGTTTATTAGGTTCATTGTCCTTCCTATATCCCCTCCAACATTGACAATTCTCATCTTTTCATCTTGGATAATTTAATGTGTATAAGGTAAAACTTCAGATTTTTTTGATGATTATTATGACTGATTATTACTTATCACAAATTAATGATTTGGAAAATAGTGTTCATATAGTTCATATTTTTCCATTCTTCTTTTGAGAAGTGTATGCATTTCCATTGGGGAACGACTAATATTTTGTAGTAAGTCACTAGATAACTTGGTTATCAAACTTTTATCAGACATTGTTTGCCTTTTTGAGAAAAGATTGGCTGCTTCATCTCCAGTTCCCATGCCAAGAAACCACAGGATATCATCAGATTATTCAGGAGCCATACCCAAATCCCCAGAAACTAAAGCCATTTGTATAGTGTCAGTCAACAGATTTTGGCTAGGAGCCTGATTTGATTCTCTTTTGAAAGTCTAATTAGAAATGTAATTAGAATGATAATTTCCTTAATCCACACAAACAATAAATCAAAAGTTATAAATAATAAAGTGGATAATTCTTCAGTTCTAAAGTTCAAAGACAATGACTTTCCTTGTGTTACTTTATGCCCATGAGAATAAGAAGCTTATACAGGCTAACTTAAAAGTCTCGGCTGCATCACATGCAATATACTACTTGTGTTTTACTTGTGAATTAATTTCACAAAAATTAATACTTTACTTAGCTATTAAGTGCCTTCAAAGTAAGCTGATATAAAGATAATCTATGCATATATGATATCAGTACAGTCAAAATAACATTTAAATATATTAGCATTAAAATTTGACCTTTTCCCCCCTAATGCCGGTTCATAAACTCCTTTAATTATCTGATGTTAATTCATAAATACTGTCTCAGTTTGGTATTATTTTATTTACTGGCAGACTTAAAGCTATGTTATTGGGATCATAGACACAGAGCGTGAAGATTGAGATTTCAAGCTCCTCAGAGCTAGTCCTTTTTTATGCCAGAGGAAACCGAAGCTAGTGGTGATGAGAGATCAAGGGTTTGAAACCAAGTTCTGTGACTGTGAATCTATTACACTTTCTACCGATACTATTAGAAACCCCATTAATGGTTCACACTTTTCCTTTTTTTTTTAGGACAATCAGAGTTATTGAGATTACTTTATTTGATTTAAGCTTATGATTTTGGGTAGCAGTGTGACAAAGAGAATAGAGGTAGTACTTTGGAGTCAGGAAGGCCTGTATTCAAGTCCTGCCTCTGATACAAACTAACTATAATAAGTCACTTAACCCACTTAGCACTCCCAGAATTTATTAGAAATGAGGTACCTGGGGGGCGGCTAGGTGACGCAGTGAATAAAGCACCAACCCTGGAGTCAGGAGGAACTGAGTTCAAATCCAGCCTCAGACACTTGATACAATTACTAGCCATGTGACTTTGGGCAAGTCAACCCCAATTACCCTCCAAAAAGCAAAAAAAAAAAAAAAGACAGAAAAAAAAGAAATGAGGTACCTGGATCCACAAATTGTCTCAAGAAAAAAAAATCTTATGCTTCAACCTCTAAGACACATAATAGTTCAATTCAGTAATTCAGGAATGCATTGGGGAATATTTAGGAATGAAAAAGAGTACATGTGGCCTTAAGAGTTATTTATTCTGGCTGCCTTGACTTCCACCCTATTTAGTATATTCCTTGATCACTTGTCAAATGACTTCACCACTCTAATGAAACATTTCTCAGAGCAGTTACCTAAGTCTTCTCTATTGGGACATCCAGTGGGGTGTGTGTGTGTGTGTGTGTGTGTGTGTGTGTGTGTGTGTGTGTGTG